>NC_090753.1:70251283-70253783 GCF_036898095.1 Palaemon carinicauda
AAAATGATAATAATAATATCATTATCAATAATGATAATATTAATGATGATAAAAAATAACAATTATAATAATAATATTAATGATGATAATAAAAATGATGATAACAACAACAACAACAACAACAATAATAATAATAATAATAATAATAATAATAATAATAATAATAATACTTTAATCCGGTCAGTATTTTTATTTATGTCTCTCATCCTGTTTTAAAGTATCGTCCATTAAACGTTTTTCCTTTGTTTCTTTCGTAGACGTTTTTAAACAACGCTTACTTCAACCACAGTTCCAGATTACTGAATTCTTAAAAGAGAGAGAGAGAGAGAGAGAGAGAGAGAGAGAGAGAGAGAGAGAGAGAGAGAGAGAGAGAGAGAGAGAGAGAATAACATTCACAATGAGATACAACAAGACACACATTAATTCCTCGGCTGGCGAATGTTCATGAACATTTTAATGAAATTCCAAGAATTTCTCTCAACATTTTCATTTCGCGTTTCGTGAAATTCTTCGTTTCAGAAGCAACGAAATACACTGGAGATTAGGAACTCACCCCCCCGCCCCCACCGCCCCCACGCCCACGGCTGAAGACAACCTGTCTGTTCGGGTGTCACTTTGTTTGGCATTAAGCCCATCCACTTGGGGACTCAGAAAAAAAATGGAATTAATATGGTCATTTAAATCCTTCATTTCTTCTTTTGAGGACAGAGAGAGAGAGAGAGAGAGAGAGAGAGAGAGAGAGAGAGAGAGAGAGAGAGAGAGAGAGAGAGAGAGAGAGAGAGAGAGAGAGAATTTCCCAAGTAGCATTTTTGCAACTGAAATGGAACAAAAAAGTTTTCAACTAATCATCATCATCATCATCGTCGTCATCTCCTCCTACGCCTATTGACGCAAAGGGCCTCGGTTAGATTTCACCAGTTAGCTGACCTAGAGTATGCTGATGACGCTGTCCTTATAAGCAGAACACCACAGGACTTACAAAACCTGCTTACCAGAATGCATGAAATATCACATGAGGTTGGGCTCAAGGTAAATAGAAGAAAGACAGAGATGACGAGAACGGAATATGCAATGAAAGATGAAATACTGGAAGGAGAAAGGATTAATGAGGTGGAATCATTTAAATACTCATGAACTATAATATCTAATACAGGATCTTTAGAATTTGTGTTTAATGAAAGATTGAACAAAAACAAATCATTGGCAAAGTTAAGTAATATTTGGAAATCAAATCACCCGAAATTACATATAAAAATCTAGGTTTATAACAGTTCAATGGTATCGGTTATCATGGGTCGTAGTATAACAATGAACAATATCCAACAGATTTAGTAGATTTGAGAACAAAGCCCTCAGAAGGATATTAGGAATTAAACGGCAGGACAGGACTACAAATGAAACTATAAGAGAGATTACTCGAGTGCCATATGTGGAGGAGATCATGGTGAGGGGTAGATGGAGATGGTTTGGGCATGCTCTTCGCACTCACCAAGAGAAATAAGTTCACCAAACTTTCACCTGGGCTCCAAGAGGCATTAGAAGAGCTGGAAGACCCAGGCCTACATAGCTGAGGACTATGAAGCGTGAAGTAGATGATGAACGGAGAAGTATTGATTTAAACTAATGAAAGAAAAATTAAAGGCTTAAATTACAGACTTTCCTTTGTCCAAGGATGGTTAGCTCCGAAAGGCAAATGAAACGACACACACCCACAAAAAAAAAAAAAAAAAAAAAAAAAAAAAATTCTTGTATTACAATTATAAAAAAAAAAATCTCTTCTTTTTAGTGAGAATAAATTAATGAGCCTAATTAACTAAGTTTTTCCATGACCAAATTTAGATCATTATTATTATTATTATCTTGAAACACAAATAACAAACGGATAAAACCAAATTAAAAACATATGGCGAAATATTGAAAAATAATATAAATGTTTGTCAAATAAATAACAAAATATGAATTTATTTTACTCAACGATTAATTTCTAAAATTAATTGCAAAAAAAAAAAATTCAATAGGAGACGGAAATTTAAACTTATATTCAACATAAAAATAAATAAATGAAATAATATAAACAATAAATTCTGATATATATATATATATATATATATATATATATATATACTGTATATATGTATATATATTGTATATATTATATATATATATATATATATATATATATATAGATATATATATATATATATATATATATATCTATATATATATATATATATATATATATATATATATATATATATATACGCAATTTCGAAAAGGAAATGAATTCATATATGTATTACTTTCGTGACCTTTTAAAAGTTGGCGAAGAAATGGGAACAGATTTTCCAAACTTCATAAAAGCATAATTTAATTATGTAACTTCTATTATTTCAAGACGGGTAAAATATATTGAAATAAACCAATAAAACAGCTGACGTAATTCGTGAAGAAATATTGACCGAATTAAAATTATTGTTGTTATCATTATTATTATTATTAT
>NC_090753.1:70258783-70263418 GCF_036898095.1 Palaemon carinicauda
TTTTTACATACGTACTGCTCTTTTAAGGCTTATGTTTGTTATTTTTTTTTCTATGAAAAAAAAATAAATATCACTACACTTCCTTATCAATAGTTCAGCTCTGTAATCAGGAATTATCATCAAATGGAGCCCTATATATAGAGTGCCATACACACACACACACACATACACACATATATATATATATATATATATATATATATTATATATATATATACATATATACATATATACATATATATATATATATATATATATATATATATATATATATATATATATATATATTACATATATATTTACACACACATATATATATATACATATATATATATAGTATATATGTAAACATATATTCATATACTTATACGTATTCTATATACATACAAGCACACACACACACGCATATATATATATATATATATATATATATATATATATATATATATATATATATATATATATATATACATATACATATTCATATATACATATATTCATATTGACGTATGAGTACGTCCATCAAAGGGTTATGAAACGAAACTGTAAAGAATATAGAGGGAGAAAATGAATAATCTGTCAATTAGGATTAAAAAAAGAGGGGGAAAGAACACATGTTGAGTTTTATGAATTCCTTAATGAGGTCACGGAATCAGGAGGGAATATTTGCAGGTATATAACATATGAAAATATGAAAATGTAAAATATGAAATATATATTATATAAAATATACAATATAATATATAAAATATATGAAATATAAATATATAAAATAAAATAAAAATTATAACATTGGATGAAACGATAAGTTTACTGAAGAAATCAATGAGATTTTATCAAGTGAAATACCAGGATAAAAGAAGAGTATGTACACACATACAAAAAGATGGATAAAGTAATAAAATATGAAATGAGAGAAAATGGTGGACAGTAATAAAAAAGGAGGGAGATAAACTGGAAGATCTGGAATGATGAGAGGTTGTAATTACGGGACATAAATAAAGAAAAAGGTTATTGACCAAATGGACCTCGGACGAGAATCTGCCATTGGAGAGATGCTGTTACACAGTCTTAGGTTTGTGGACTGAATAATTTGAAGAATTCTTGAGTTAGTAGGACAAAAGAGAGTCAGAAAGTAGTGGTGGCCGATGCTGTAACGTCCCTGACTGGTGAACGCCAGACTGGGGTTCGAGCTCTGCTCAAACTCGTTAGTTCCTTTGGTCGGTGCTCACCATCCTCGTGAGCTCAGGCTGGGCGAGCTCTGCTCAAACTGGTTAGTTCCTTTGGTCGGTGCTCACCATCCTCGCGAGCTCAGGCTGGGCGAGCTCTGCTCAAACTCGTTAGTTCCTTTGGTCGCTGCTCACCACCCTTGTGAGCTAAGGCTGGGCGAGCTCTGCTCAAACTCGTTAGTTCCTTTGGTCGCTACTCACCATCCTTGTGAGCTAAGGCTGGGCGAGCTCTGCTCAAACTCGTTAGTTCCTTTGGTCGCTACTCACCATCCTTGTGAGCTAAGGCTGGGCGAGCTCTGCTCAAACTCGTTAGTTCCTTTGGTCGCTACTCACCATCCTTGTGAGGTAAGGCTGAGCGAGCTCTGCTCAAACTCGTTAGTTTCCGTTGGTCGCTACTCACCATCCTTGTGAGCTAAGGCTGGGCGAGCTCTGCTCAAACTCGTTAGTTACCTTTGGTCGCTGCTCACCATCCTTGTGAGCTAAGGCTGGTCGTTAATTCCTTTGGTCGCTACTCACCATCCTTGTGAGCTAAGGCTGGGCGAGCTCTGCTCAAACTCGTTAGTTCCTTTGGTCGCTACTCACCATCCTTGTGAGCTAAGGCTGGGCGAGCTCTGCTCAAACTCGTTAGTTCCTTTGGTCGCTACTCACCATCCTTGTGAGGTAAGGCTGGGCGAGCTCTGCTCAAACTCGTTAGTTCCTTTGGTCGCTGCTCACCATCCTTGTGAGCTAAGGCTGGGCGAGCTCTGCTCAAACTCGTTAGTTCCTTTGGTGGCTACTCACCATCCTTGTGAGCTAAGGCTGGGCGAGCTCTGCTCAAACTCGTTAGTTCCTTTGGTGGCTACTCACCATCCTTGTGAGCTAAGGCTGGGCGAGCTCTGCTCAAACTCGTTAGTTCCTTTGGTGGCTACTCACCATCCTTGTGAGCTAAGGCTGGGCGAGCTCTGCTCAAACTCGTTAGTTACCTTTGGTCGCTGCTCACCATCCTTGTGAGCTAAGGCTGGTCGTTAATTCCTTTGGTCGCTACTCACCATCCTTGTGAGCTAAGGCTGGGCGAGCTCTGCTCAACTCGTTAGTTCCTTTGGTGGCTACTCACCATCCTTGTGAGCTAAGGCTGGGCGAGCTCTGCTCAAACTCGTTAGTTCCTTTGGTGGCTACTCACCATCCTTGTGAGCTAAGGCTGGGCGAGCTCTGCTCAAACTCGTTAGTTCCTTTGGTCGCTGCTCACCATCCTTGTGAGCTAAGGCTGGGCGAGCTCTGCTCAAACTCGTTAGTTCCTTTGGTGGCTACTCACCATCCTTGTGAGCTAAGGCTGGGCGAGCTCTGCTCAAACTCGTTAGTTCCTTTGGTCGCTGCTCACCATCCTTGTGAGCTAAGGCTGGGTGGTTTGGGGGGGCCTATAGGTCTATCTGCTGGGTCTTCAGCAGCCCTTGCCTGGCCCTCATTGGTCCTAGCTTGGGTGGAGAGGGGGCTATGGTCAGTCTCTAGGGCATTGTCCTGCTTGACAGGGCAATGTCACTGTCTCTTGCTTCTGCCATTCATGAGAGGCCTTTAAACCTTTAAACAGTGATACAAAACTTGAGATGGTTAGTGCCAAGTTGAATCTGGCTGAAGAAGTGGCTTTTGAGAATTTAAGAATGGCTGACCAGAGTTTGTAAGGTATGACTGGATGAGGAAAAAGACCCAAAGGAGTGGATGAGGAAAAAGTCCCAAAGGAGTGGATGAGGAAAAAGTCCCAAAGGAGTGGATGAGGAATAATTGTTTTCTTGTATAAAGGTAAATGTGGTAAGGTGAGTTTAAGAATCATAGTGGCATAACAAACACTACTTAATATATCAGGGAAAGTGGATAATAGGATTCTCATTGAAAAATAGGATATATGGCAGGATCAGTGTAGGTTTTGATATTAGGAGAGGGTGTCCAACAAGTAATTGTTATATACCAGTTAGGAAATGTTTAATAGTAAAGCGAGAGAGTCGTACAACGCACATCAAAAAAAAAAAAAAAAAAAAAAAAAAAAAAAAAAAAAAAAAAAAAAAAACCTTATGATAAATTGAATAAAGATGAGGCGTGGGGGATGTTGGGAATACATAGCATACATACATAGTATACATACATAGTATAGATTTTAAGTTGCTAAGAGTATGGAGGCAGGAAAGTGGCTGGCTGGAAGTAAAACCAGGCCTGAGAAAAGCATAGATTAAGTCTTCAAGATAGTTTCACCTTTTTATGGATGGTGTAATGTTTGATGTTAGGGCAAAAAGACAGTTGACATAAGTATGACGTTTTGTTATACTGAAATAAACTGTAAATGAAATGTTGAATTAGCAATATTTGCTGATAATACTGTGCTAATTGGTGACAGTGATGAGAAATCGTAGATAATGGTGAAAGTAAATGCAAGATCTAAAACTGGGGACGATAAAGTAGCGAGTCCTATAAGGATTGTGGAATAATGGACACTGCCAATTCCTTTAATTATCTTAAAGTAAATAAAAGTAATGATGATGAGATGAGAGAAAAAGAGCATCACAGAATATGAGAAACAAGACTGGTGGAAAAATGTCTGCTGAAGAGATAACACTTCAGTTATCCATAGTAGCTAATTTGGGAATATTGTTTAACAAACTATCCTTTATGGAAGTGAAGTATGCAACTAAGAATAAAATTTACTAAAGGAGATGTGATAGTGAAAAATGTGAAGATCAGTATATATTTTAAACCAGTTTTAAAACCAGGAATACAAGTCAATACTGTTCGACTAAAGTATACTTCTACAGAAAGCTTTTCAATAATTCCATCTTTAAAGCAAAAACACAAAAAACACACATAATATATATATATATATATATATATATATATATATATATATATATATATATATATATATATATATATATATATATATATATATATACACACACACACACACACACACATATATATATATATATATATATATATATATACATATACATATATATATATATATATATATATACTGTATATATGTGTGTGTGCGTGTATGTTTGTAAATATGTACATGTACATAATATGTATGCATAATAATAATAATAATAATAATAATAATAATAATAATAATAACATACTTCAAGCTTACTAAAAACAACTAAACGAAAAACCTTTCGCTTTAAATAAAAAAAAAGAGAGAGAGAGAGAAGAGAAAAGACAAAGACGAATCCCAGTCCATTTGCATAATCCGATTCTAAAGTTTGTCTCAGAATATTCATAATTTTTCTTTTCCCTTTTCAAACTCTTCGCTTTATGCCACTGAAGTTTGCTTGGACAAAATAAATTCTCTGACCTTAACCGAGTGTTCGTTTGAAAGGAAACACACTCTCTCTCTCTCTCTCTCTTCTCTCTCTCTCTCTCTCCTCTCTCTCTCTCT
>NC_090753.1:70271418-70273918 GCF_036898095.1 Palaemon carinicauda
ATTAGTCTTTGTGGCCAATTGAAGTCTTTGTTTCTCTGTCTATGAAGGACCTCAGTCTTTGTGGCCAATTGAAGTCTTTGTTTCTCTGTCTATGAAGGAACTTAGTTTTTGTGGCCAATTATGTATATCTCTCTATGAAGGATATTAGTCTTTGTGGCCAATTGAAGTCTTTGTTTCTCTGTCTATGAAGGACCTTAGTCTTTGTGGCCAATTGAAGTCTTTGTTTCTGTGTCTATGAAGGACCTTAGTCTTTGTGGCCAATTGAAGTCTTTGATTCTCTGTCTTTGAAGGACCTCAGTCTTTGTGGCCAATTGAAGTCTTTGTTTCTGTGTCTATGAAGGACCTTAGTCTTTGTGGCCAATTGAAATCTTTGATTCTCTGTCTATGAAGGACCTCAGTCTTTGTGGCCAATTGAAGTCTTTGTTTCTGTGTCTATGAAGGACCTTAGTCTTTGTGGCCAATTGAAATCTTTGATTCTCTGTCTATGAAGGACCTCAGTCTTTGTGGCCAATTGAAGTCTTTGTTTCTGTGTCTATGAAGGACCTTAGTCTTTGTGGCCAATTGAAATCTTTGATTCTCTGTCTATGAAGGGCCTCAGTCTTTGTGGCCAATTGAAGTCTTTGTTTCTGTGTCTATGAAGGACCTTAGTCTTTGTGGCCAATTGAGGTCTTTGTTTTTCTGTCCATGAAAGACCCTAGTCTTTGTGGCCAATTGAAGTCTTTGTTTCTCTGTATATGAAGGACCCTAGTCTCTGTGGCCAATTGAAGTCTTTGATTTTCTGTCTATGAAGGGCCTCAGTCTTTGTGGCCAATTGAAGTCTTTGTTTCTCTGTCTATGAAGAGCCTCAGTCTTTGTGGCCAATTGAAGTCTTTGTTTCTGTGTCTATGAAGGACCTCAGTCTTTGTGGCCAATTGAAGTCTTTGTTTCTGTGTCTATGAAGGACCTCAGTCTTTGTGGCCAATTGAAGTCTTTGTTTCTCTGTCTATGAAGGACCTCAGTCTTTGTGGCCAATTGAAGTCTTTGATTCTCTGTCTATGAAGGGCCTCAGTCTTTGTGGCCAATTGAAGTCTTTGTTTCTCTGTCTATGAAGGGCCTCAGTTCTGTAGCCAATTGAAGTCTTTGATTCTCTGTCTATGAAGGGCTTCAGTCTTTGTGGCCAATTGAAGTCTTTGTTTCTCTGTCTATGAAGGGCCACAGTTCTGTAGCCAATTGAAGTCTTTGTTTCTCTGTCTATGAAGGACCTTAGTCTTTGTGGCCTGTTGAAGTCTTTGTTTCTCTGTCTATGAAGGGCCTCAGTCTTCGTGGCCAATTGAAGTCTTTTTTTTCTCTCTGTCTGTGAAGGGCCTCAGTCTTTGTAGCCAATTGAAGTCTTTGTTTCTCTGTCTATGAAGGACCTTAGTCTTTCTGGCCAGTTGAAGTCTTTGTTTCTCTGTCCATGAAGGGCCTCAGTCTTTGTGGCCAGTTAAAGTCTTTGTTTCTCTGTCTATGAAGGGCCTTAGTCTTTGTGGCCAATTCAAGTCTTTGTTTCTGTGTCTATGAAGGACCTCAGTCTTTGTGGCCAATTGAAGTCTTTGTTTCTGTGTCTATGAAGGGCCTCAGTCTTTGTGGCCAATTGAATTCTTTGTTTCTCTGTCTATGAAGGAACTTAGTTTTTGTGGCCAATTATGTATATCTCTCTATGAAGGATATTAGTCTTTGTGGCCAATTGAATTCTTTGTTTCTCTGTCTATGAAGGAACTTAGTTTTTGTGGCCAATTATGTATATCTCTCTATGAAGGATATTAGTCTTTGTGGCCAATTGAAGTGTTTGTATATCTTTAAGTGAAGGGCCTTAGTCACTGTGGCCAGTAGAAGGCTTTGTTTCTCTGTCTATGAAGGACCTCAGTCTTTGTGGCCAATTGAAGTCTTTATTTCTCTGGCTATGAAAGACCTTAGTCCTCGTGGCCAGTTGAAAACTTTGTATCTTTGGCCACAGAAGTCTTCAGTCTTGCATCTGTGACCTTTTTGAGCATTAGTTTCTGTGACCAATTGAGGTCATAGTGACTTTGTCTATTGGAACGTTTGAAGCTTGGAAAGTTTATGACCTTTATTTCTGTATCCAATAGAGACTTTTGTTTATTTTGACAATAGAGGTCTCTATTTACTCGGCCATGTGGACCTTACAATTTGTTACCACTTAGTACCTTTTGGGTGTCTACTGTAGACATGTTTTTAGTTTATATATATATATATATATATATATATATATATATATATATATATATATATATATATACTGTATATATACTATATATATATATATATATATATATATATATATATATATATATATATATATGAATATATATATATGTGTATATATATATATTTATATATATGTATATATATATATATATATATATATATATATATATATATATATATATATATATATATATATATATATACACACATGCTAGGCTTAATTTTCGATGGCCAATCAAAACAGTTCTTTGTATAT
>NC_090753.1:70283918-70286418 GCF_036898095.1 Palaemon carinicauda
GTAAAGCTACAGGTAATGAATGAATATTCTCGTTTTATAATTTGTAATGTTACTGTTATATAAAAATCCCATTGGTATAAACACAAACCAAAGAAGTAAAATAAAATGACAAAACAAATGAAAGGAAGGCAGAGGTAGTCTGCTTTAGGTGCAGTCACACTGACCATGATTCATTTCTGTCCAGCGTGTGTCAAGGTCGTTGACGATCGCTAGTTGCCGTACAGCATAAAACTTTTTACTATATATCTTTCAAAAAATGCGGTGTTTGTAGATGTTTTTATCGAAAAAGATTTATGATATTATATTTTTTCATAATGTATGAAAGCACTTGTAAAGTCCAACGCTTCGAGATACAAGATCGACTACATTTATTTTGTTCTCGTGCTACTTCAAAATAACAATTTGGCAACTTTTCTAGGCTCAATACCTTATCCAGTGTCGCCAACACTGGCTATAAAACTTCTAATTTCACCTGGAATTACACCTATTCATTTATATACCTTCGTTATTCAGTAACCGCTGTTCGAAAAGCATTTATTCAATACCCATATCACACCACGAAACTTTAACTAGCGATTAATGCAAAAACTAATGGACTTAAAGATGATTTAGATACAAAATTTTCCATTTTAGTTAAGTAAAATAAACAGGCGGACATAGTTGTGTTTTTCTTTCCTCATATTACTAACATGATAAATGACAGTAATTGAAATCCTTTCATGTCCATTTAACCATATAGAGAAAAACATGTCTTTAGCTTTGAAATGATACACAATTGATTGTAATTACCCTTTTTTCATGGGTATAACATACGTTTAAGAAATACTTTTGATGAACTAAAAATTCTCACTGCTCCAGTTCCTTCAAGTGACCGAGAGCTTAAAACGACTACAGGGGACTACCTACCAAGAGCCCAAAGGGTTAAAAATAGACACCTTAAGATTAGGCACAAAGCAGTCTCGAGTTCCAGATATTTTTCCAAAATTCTTTAAAACTGCTAACGGCAACATCTGTTATTATCAAGATTAAAATATATTAATGGAATGCTGTGTATATATATATATATATATATATATATATATATATATATATATATATATATATATATATATATATATATATATATATATATATATATATACAGTATATGTATATATATGCATATATATGTATATATATAAAATATGTGTACATATGTTTATATATACATTTATATATATATATATCTATATATATATATATATATATATATATATATATATATATATGTATGTATATATATATATCATATACATACCTATATATGTTTATATGTGTATATATGTATATATATTTTGTATACACATACACATACATGTATATATATATATATATATATATATATATATATATATATATATATATATATATATATATATATATTACATAAAATGGTGGGTAACCTTACCTACGTGTAAATTGTATGCCAATAGTATATACATGTGTGAATGTACACAATATGGAATTACATGAGAATTCATACATTTTATATATATATGCATGTATATATAAATATACAGTATTTATACATACATACATAAACACAAGCACACTTATATGTACAAATATATGTGGTAGAACAATCACCCTGTATAAATAAGCCTCTTACTATATCAATGCACAAAATTTAGAGAAAGAAAAATGAATAAAATTGGCTTAGTTTATTAGGTGTCTTCAAAGCCCAATAGCCAAAGTATTCTCAGAGTGAGAGCCAGGAAATAGAGCAAATTGACAACTCCTAGGGAGGTTGAGGTGCCAGAGGTCTCTGTTTGCATTGCAGCCGGGAGCTCTCCTGTTGAAATTAAATAGAGATTATTAGTATTTTCTATGTATATATAACTGGTACTTTAAAAATGTGTATATATTTACCTAGAATTTAATTACAGATTACAAGTTTTGTCTATGTATATATAAATGAACTTTAATTGTGTATTGAGTTGAAATTAAATAAAGAGAGATTAATAGTTTTTTCTATGCATATATAACTGGAACTATAAAAATGTGTATATATTTACCTAGAATTTAATTAGAGATTAGTAATTTTTTCTATGTATAGATAACTGGTACTTTAAAAATGTGTATATAATTACCTAGAATTTGATTAGAGATTAATAGCTTTTCTATGTATATATAAATGAACTTTAATTGTGTATTAAGTTGAATTTAATGAGAGAGGTTAATAGTTTTTTCTATGTATAGATAACTGGTACTTTAAAAATGTGTATATATTTACCTAGAATTTAATTATATATTAATAGTTTTTTTATGTATATATAAATGAACTTTAATTGTGTATCAAGTTGAAATTAAATGAAGAGAGATTATTAGTATTTTCTATGTATATATAACTGGTACTTTAAAAATGTGTATATATTTACCTAGAATTTAATTACAGATTACAAGTTTTGTATATGTATATATAAATGAACTTTAATTGTGTATTAAGTTGAATTCAATTAGA
>NC_090753.1:70288918-70291418 GCF_036898095.1 Palaemon carinicauda
TTTTAGAATCAAAAGTAAGAGAGAGGAGGGTGGAAGGATAGTGGTTTGAATTCTTAATTTTTCCCTTTTAATAGTAATATTAATGATGATATTAATCATAATATTTATTGTAATCACAATAACCATGATGATAATATAAAATGATATTGATATTACTATTAATATTATTTTTTTATCCTATTATTCATGGTAGCCATAATGAAGATAATAATAATAAGCATAATATTAATGATAATGATATTGATATTACTATTAATATTATTTTTTTATCCTATCCTTCATGGTAGCTATAATGAAGATAATAATAATAAGCATAATATTAATGGTAATGATATTGATATTACTATTAATATTATTTTTTTTATCCTATTATTCATGGTAGCTATAATGAAGATAATAATAATAAGCATAATATTAATGATAATAAGGCTAATACAAATATTAAAAAGATATTTTTACTACTACTAATACTAATACTATTAGTAATATTTTGTATAAGGAACAAATTTAATCTACTAATAAACAAATTCATTATGCTACTACTACTACTGCTATTACTACTATTACTATTATTTTTATTATTATTATTATTATTATTTTGTAAAATTAATTATTTTAAACTAATAAAGAACAAATTCATTATACTACTACTACTACTACTACTACTACTACTACTACTACTACTACTATTATTATTATTATTTTTATTATTATTAATATTATTTTGTAAAATTAATTATTTTTAACTAATAAAGAACAAATTCATTATACTACTACTACTACTACTACTACTACTATTTTGTAAAATCATTATGCTTTTCATCTATATTTTGTGTCTTCTCTTCATCCTAACTCCCTTTTTACTCTATTATTCCTGTTATTAGCATAAGATATTAATCTATATCACCATATGTATATAAGACATTTCTTATTTTTTATATTTACATTTCTTTCTTCTTTTTTCTTCTAGAAAGACCATGTCCCTGAAATATTGAGACATATTTCTTATACGAACTTCTCGTAAAAATGTTTTTTTTTTTCTTAGATTAGATGTGTTTTTTCCTCTCTATATTTCTGGATTCCCTTTCCTGTATTGCTGACGTCAGCATAAAAAGATTGTCACAAACTTTACCTATTTATTTTTCTTTTTTTCATTTTTTTTTTTCGAAATTACGGAAACATCTTTAGGTCTACTTTGAGATATATATATCCTGGGTCTATGGAATGAGTTTGTTTTTTTCCGGTATATGTCAATGGGAAAGTAGATAACACGATGACTTATAGGCCTTTATCGTGTTATTATGGTTAGATCCAAAGTTATTAAGCCATACAAGATAGAGGAAGAACGATTTGGGGAAAACAGACGCAAGAAAAGAATGCCAGAGTTTTATCTTATGACATAAAAGGATTTAATTCTCTCCTTTCTATAAACTTTTACCTTCATCATTTTAAAGGTTTCAAAGGCCGCTCTTGAATGAGGCAAGGGACAGTGACATTGCCTTATCAAGCGGGACAATGCCCTAGAGACTGACCATATATACATATGATTAGTACCCAAGCTCCCTCTCCACCCAAGCTAGGACCAAGGAGGGCCAGGCAGTGGCTGCTGATGACTCATCGGGTAGACCTATAGGCTCCCCCAAGCCCCACATCCTTAGCTCACAAGGATGGTGAGGTTGCAGCGACCAAAGGAACTAACGAGTTTGAGCGGGATTCGAACCCCAGTCTGGCGATCACCAGTCAGGGAATCGAGCCCAGAAGTTCTCACTAGGTCTCATAATGCCTTGGTCGAAGATCCTTGCTGGCATGAGGGAGTCTTACCCTAAATCAGCTAACTGAATTTCGGGGGTTCATACAACCACTGTTCTGAAACCCTGGGGTATGTCATAGCTTCTACATTTAAGCCTATTATTAGTGTTCTTTCTTCAGGATACATTTAGGTTTGTTGTGGCCTAATGGTAACGTCTCCGGCTGGTAATCGCCAGACTTTAGTTCCAGTCTCGCTCAAACTCGTTAGTTCCTTTAGTGTGTGCAACCTCACTATCTCTGTGAGCAAAGGATGGGGAATTGTCTTTTGGGGGGGAGCCTATTGGTCTACCTCCTGATTCATCAAGAGCCATTGCCTGGCCCTATCTGGTCCTAGCTTGGGTTGAGAGGAGGGCTTTGGCGCTGATCATGTGAATATATACAGTATGGTCAGTCTCTAGGACATTGTCCTGCTTGTTAGGGCAATGTCATTGACCCTTGCTTCTGCCATTCATGAGTGGCCTTTAAACTGTTTATATATTCTTTTATTAATTGATCTGATTATTAATTTTAGGGATTAGTGTGTCAGCCTGCTCCCCGGGCTGGACGACGAGGAATTTAATAAAGTTTATTACTAACAACTCATGTATGAAAATGTATGAACGGACATTCTGTTCAGTTATGTGTAGAATGTTATTCATTTGTTTTTTTTACATCTAGGGAATTTACATTATTATTATTATTATTATTATTA
>NC_090753.1:70311418-70321418 GCF_036898095.1 Palaemon carinicauda
GTTATCTATACGTTATCAAAATATCAAGAATATTTTAAAAAAAAATTATTATCTTTTTCAAGAAAGTTATTCCAAACTATATTTGAAAAAAAAAAATATATATTGAAGTTACAAAAGTATTTTTTTCTACTAAGAAATTCGATAGTTTTCTCATAGATTTTTTTCATTTTTGGGAAAACATTAAACTTGATGGCCTGGTGATTGCCAGACTGGGGTTCGAGTCCCGCTCAAATTCGCTAGTTCCTTTTGGTCTCTGTAACCTCACCATTCTTGTGAGCTAAGAATGGTGTGTTTTGGAAGCCAATAGGTCTATCTGCTGAGTCATCAGCAGCCATTGCCTGGCCCTCCCTGTTCCCAGCTTGGAATTAGAGGGGGTTGGGCGCTGATCATATGCATATATGACCAGTCTCTAGGGCATTGTCCTGCTTGATAGGGAAATGTCTCTGTCCCTTGCATCTGCCACTCATGAGTGACCTTTAAACCTCAAACCTTGTGGTAGCGTCCTTGCCCAGTGATTGCCCGACTGGCGTTCGAGTTAAACTAAAACTCGTTAGTTCCTTTGGTCGCTGCAACCTCACCATCCTTGTGAGCGAAGAATGCTGTGTTTTGGGAAGCCTATAGGTCTATCTGCTGAGTCAGCAGCAGCCATTACCTGGCCCTCCTTGTTCCCAGCTTGGAATTAGAAGGGGCTTGGGCGCTGATCGTCCAGTCTCTAGGGCATTGTCCTGCTTGATAGGGAAATGTCTCTGTCCCTTGCCTCTGCCATTCATGAGTGACCTTTAAACCTTAAACCTTGTGATTGCCGACTGGGGCTCGAGTTAAACTAAAACTCGTTAGTTCCTTTGGTCGCTGCAACCTCACCATCATTGTGATCTAAGAATTTGGGTGTTTTTGGGAAGCCTATAGGTTTATCTGCTGAGTCAGCAGCAGCCATTACCTGGCCCTCCTTGTTCCCAGCTTGGAATTAGAAGGGGCTTGGGCGCTGATCGTCCAGTCTCTAGGGCATTGTCCTGCTTGATAGGGAAATGTCTCTGTCCCTTGCCTCTGCCATTCATGAGTGACCTTTAAACCTTTTAAACCTTAAACACTGTAAAAAAATATTGCTGAAATTGTATACATCTTTTCAGACTCTAGAATATAATCTCATCTCTTCCATAATAGTCGGAACTATTTCGCTGCGTTTTAAGAGACATAAATGTCGCTGGCTCAGACCTGCTAGAGCTGTTATTCTTCCTAATAGCCTTAAACCATGTCTCATTATGTGAGTGCTATTTTCTTTTCACCACTTAAAGATCTTCTCTTATCATATGAATAACTCGAAACGATTTACTTTTCCCGAGTTTCGAAATATCTCTCTATCCCAAAAAGAAAAAAAAAAACAAGATGATTATTGGAACCATTTTCTCCTCCAGCTATTTTTTAGTTTCCAAGAGGAAGCTTCTGTTTACATGGTTGTGAGTCTCTCTCTCTCTCTCTCTCTCTCTCTCTCTCTCTCTCTCTCTCTCTCTCTCTCTCTCTCCTGCTATCACTGTCTCCACTTCCCTTTATTCGAACTCATTGAAATCTCTCTCTCTTGCTATATGTCTTTACTTCACTTTATTTGTAATCATTGAAATTCTCTCTCTCTCTCTCTCTCTCTCTCTCTCTCTCTCTCTCTCTCTCTCTCTCTCTCTCCTGCTATCACTGTCTCTACTTCTTCCCTTTATTCGTACTCAATGAAATCTCTCTCTCTCTCTCTCTCCTGCTATCACTGTCTCTACTTCTTCCCTTTATTCGTACTCATTCAAATATCTCTCTTACAGCAATACTCTCTCTCTCTCTCTCTCTCTCTCTCTCTCTCTCTCTCTCTCTCTCTCTCTCTCTCTCTCTCTCTCTCTCTTTCTGAATGTGTTGTTTACCTTCTCTACTTTCCCGCTTCATTCTATTCTCCTTCCTTTTCTCCTCCTTCTTCATTTTTTTTTCAAGCGCGAAAGCCTCCAGGGATCGTGTAAAGGATTCGTTCTTTCGTCGGAGCCATCAGCCATCTCCAGCGAGTCGGTAAAAAGGTTCCTCTCCGAATGCAAATAAACGATTGCTTACTCGCCAGTAAAAGTTAAAATGAAGGGGCCGGCTCCTTTCACGGTGTTTGCAGTTGTTTATAGACACTGCCAGGGATGGAGGTTAGGCAAAATAACAACAACTTGCCATGAGAGAGAGAGAGAGAGAGAGAGAGAGAGAGAGAGAGAGAGAGATTTCAATGAGTTCACATAAAGGGGAAAAGTAAACACGGATAGAGAGAGAGAGAGAGAGAGAGAGAGAGAGAGAGAGAGAGAGAGAGAGAGAGAGAGAGATTAAAGTGCGTATGAATAAAGGGAAGAAGTAAAAGAGAGAGAGAGAGAGATTTAAGTGAGTATGAATAAAGGGAAGAAGTAGAGAGAGAGAGAGGGAGATTTAAGTGAGTATGAATAAAGGGAAGAAGTAAAGAGAGAGAGAGAGAGAGAGAGAGAGAGAGAGAGAGAGAGAGAGAGAGAGAGAGAGAGAGAGAGAGAGAGAGAGATAAGGTTATTAAGAAGATTTACACATTCTTAATCCACCTTTCTTGGGCTGTAAAGATAATATGGCTTTATTAACCACACCTCTCTCGTCTTAATCGCTGTCTTATTGCTGCAGGAAGATGTATTATTATTATTATTACTATTATTATCATTATTATTGTAATGCCGTTGATTTTATCATTATATTTCAATAGTAATAGAAGTAGTAGCATCGGTAATTCTGTATCTAAATTAGTCCTTTTAGTAGTTCATTTTATTTCATTACTGTTTTCCCTAGATGAGATGTTGTTAGGAGGTGGTTGATATCCTAAAGAAAAATTAGGGCTTTGTAGCACTACCGATCATTATATATATGTATATACACACACACACACACACACACACACACACACACACATATATATATATATATATATATATATATATATATATATATATATATATATATATACACACATACATATATTTATATATCCCCGCTGGTCCGATATCATAGTCTTTGGGCGGTTCCGCCTGGGGCTCTGATCCCGAGGTCGTTAAGAGAATCCAGACTTTAATGTATTAATATATATGGCTTATTTGAAATATGAAAGAAACACGTTTAAATGTGCAAAAAATTTATCATATATATATATTTATATATATATATATATATATATATATATATATATATATATATATATATATATATCAAAATTAACTGTAACTCAGCTATATTTGCATTGGAATCATTTCAAGATATAGGTGAAAAAGTACTGAAACAAGATCAAGAAGAGCTATCAGAAAAGACTAAAAACCTAATAAAAAAAAACGATCGGAAAAGAGAGTAAAATCTAAGAGAGATGAAATATAATTAGTAAAACTATCCAATTCAATAAACAAACTAAAAACTCAAGGAATTCGTAAACGCAATAAGACAAAAATTGAATAAGCAATAAAGAAAGGAAGAAGCATCAAATTGATAAAAAGAAGACTTGGAACAGGGTGCCAACAGATGTTTTCTGTAAAGGATTAAAATGGAAATATCAACAATAGAGTGATAAAAATTGCCGAGAATTTTGAATCCATATTATACAAAAGTGATATAAGAAACAACTTTGCTGATAGATATAATGAGACACCTGAGCCGGTACCACAACTAACAGTAGGGGAAGTAAATAAAGCATTAAAAGGCATGGAAAGAGCCAAAGAAGCAGGGGAAGGTGAGCCAACAATTCATTTATTGATAGATGGAGGAGATTTCATAGTAACAAAACTGCATGAAGTTTACACAAAATGTCTGCTCGGATGCTCTATACCTACAGCTTAGAAAATTTTATTATTATTCGGCATTATGAAGCTTCATCTGTGGTGGATAATGTGGGAGGTTGGGCTGTGGCACCCTAGCAGTACCAGCTGAACTCGGTTGAGTCCCTGGTTAGGCTGAAGGAACGTAGAGAGTAGAGGTCCCCTTTTTGTTTTGTTTCATTGTTGGTGTCGGCTACCCCCCAAAATTGGGGGAAGTGCCTTGGTATATGGATGGACTAATTCACAATAAGGGAAACACAAAAGACCTGAAAAATTACAGCCCAATTAATGTACTCTCCGTAATATATAAAATCTTTACAAAGATAGAAACACAGTAGACTTTAATCAACAAAGAGAACAGGCAGGCTTTAGAAGTGGGTATTTAACAACTGACCAAATCCATACAATCAAACCAGCAGATGAAAAAATTTACAGAATATGATAAACCACTATGTATGGCATTCATAGACTATGAGAAAGCTTTTGATTCTGTCAAAACATCAGCAGTAATGAAAGCCCTTCAAAGACGAAGAATAGATGAATCTTATGTTAGAAGACATGAAGATATCTGATGTATACAGAAAGTACAGAATTCTTAAAACTACATATAGATGGTGACAAAATTCCCATTGAGAAAGGAGTTAGACAGAAAGACTCTATCTCTCCTAAATCATTTAAATCATGGCTAAAAGTTTTTAAAAATTCATCATCATCCTCATCATCATCATCTCCTACGCCTATTGACGCAAAGGGCCTCGGTTAGATTTCGCCAGTCGTCTATATTTCTCAATACTTCTCCATTCATCATCTCGTACTTAACGCTACATAGTCCTCAGCAATGTAGGCCTGGGTCTTCCAACTATTCTTGTGCCTTGTTGAGCCCAGCTGAACGTTTGGTGAACTGATCTCTCTTGGGGAGTGCGAAGAGCATGCCCAAACCATCTCTATCTACCCCTCATCATGAGCTCATCCATATATGATACTCGAGTAATCTCTCTTATAGTTTCATTTCTAATCCTGCCCTGCCATTTAACTCCCAATAACCTTCTAAAGGCTTTGTTATCAAATCTACTAAATCATTATCATAAAATGACTCTTGTTCAAAGAGTAACACCGATCTCACTAAACTAATATATAGTCTGATTTTTATATGTAATTTCAGGCGATTTGATTTCCAAAATTTACTTAACCTAGCCATTGTCTTAGTTGCTTTTTTTCACTTTTTAGTTAAACTCTAATTCTATACACCATGAATTGGAGATCTTTGTTCCAAAATACTTCAATGATTCTACCTCATTAATCCTTTCTCCTTCCAATAATATTTCATCTTCCATTGCATACTCCGTTCTCATCATCTCTGTCTTTCTTCTATTCATCTTCAGCCCCACTTCGTGTGATATTTCATGCATTCTGGTTAGAAATTATTCACACACACACACACACACACACACACACACACACACACATATATATATATATATATATATATATATATATATATATATATATATATATATATATATATATATATTTCTGCGTATAAAGCGACCTTTATATAAGCCGTGGTACAAAATTAAAGCAATTTTTTTTAATTTTGGAGTATAGGGTCGTCTTATACGCGGAAATATACCGTATATATATATATATATATATATATATATATATATATATATATATATATATATATATATATATATATACGCATACATATATATATACTGCACATATATATCTATATCTATCTATCTATCTATATGTGCATATATATATATATATATATATATATATATATATATATATATATATATATAGATATATATATATATATATATATAGATAGATATGATATATATATGTATGTATATACGTATATATATAATTTATATATATGGCATTTATAAATACGCTAACCTACCATTACATGAATAGGTCACATTCACATATCTGTCTCTACGACTTCCTTAACTTTTCACTGTCAGACCCGAATTCTATTAAAGCCCAAAAATAATTTATTTCACAGCGTAGTTACAACCTGTATGAGGCCCCCCCCCCTCCCCCCTCCCTTTTGGATCCAATGTTTGCGCGGTGAGAAATATTCGTCATAAATTTGGCGCGTCTGAAGAGAGAGAGAGAGAGAGAGAGAGAGAGAGAGAGAGAGAGAGAGAGAGAGAGAGAGAAAACGTCCGGGATGGTTGGAAAATGAGTGAAATTTATGAAAGTGTACGGAATGTATGAAAATGTATGAAATTTGAGTGTACGAAATGTATGAAATTTATGAAAGTGTACGGAATGTATGAAAATGTATGAAATTTGAGTGTACGAAATGTATGAAACTTATGAAAGTGTACGGAATGTATGAAAATGTATGAAATTTGAGTGTACGAAATGTATGAAATTTATGAAAGTGTACGGAATGTATGAAAATGTATGAAATTTGAGTGTACGGAATGTATGAAAATGTATGAAATTTGAGTGTACGAAATGTATGAAATTTATGAAAGTGTACGGAATGTATGAAAATGTATGAAATTTGAGTGTACGAAATGTATGAAAGTGTATGAAAATGTATGAAATTTATGAAAGTGTATGAAAATGTATGAAATTTAGGAAAGTGTACGAAATGTATGGAAATGTATGAAGTCTATGAAAGTGTGCGAAATCTATGAAATTTATGAAAGTACGAAATGTATGAAATTTATGAAAGTTTACGAAATCTATGAAATATATGAAAGTGTACGAAATGTATGAAATTTATGAGTGTGTGAAATGTAAGAAAATGTTTGAAATTTATGAAAGTGTACGAAATGTATGAAATTCATGAAAGTTTACGAAATCTATGAAATTTATGAAAGTGTATGAAATTTATGAAATTTATGAGTGTGTGAAATATATGAAAATGTATGAAATTTATCAAAGTGTACGAAATGTATGAAAATGTAGGACACTTATGAAAGTGTACGAAATGTATGAAGTTTATGGAAGTGTACTAAATATATGAAATTTATAAAAGTGTACGAAATGTATGAATATGTATGAAATGTCAAATGTGTGAAAACGGACAGAATTTATCAGAAAGACTTTAATAAATCATTTGAAGTTTCTTGCAATTCGAAAATAGAAAAGCTGAAATTGACAGATTTTTTTATGCTTTTGTCCAAGTTTTATATTTTGTGGCAATGTTTTCGACTACCATTTGCATGACAGCAGATCGATCCCAGTTTGGGACCGTGAGTTTAAACTGTTTACTTGGGTGGATACTGACGTTCTGGTGAGCATCTATTCTGATGGAACTGAAATCAGACATATTTACCTTCAGTATCTCAGACATTTTAGGCATATTATGGCTAATAGTCTGGGGTAGTGCCATAGCCTCTGTACCATGATGTTCCACTGTCTTGGGTTAGAGTTCTCTTGCTTGAGGGTACACTCGGGCACACTATTCTATATTATTTCTCTTCCTCTTATTTAGTTGAAATTTTATAGTTTATATAGGAAATATTTATTTCAATGTTGTTACTGTTCTTAGAATACTTAATTTTTTCCTTGTTTCTTTTCCTAACTGGGTTATTTTCCCTGTTGGGGCCCCTGGGCTTGTAGTATCCTGCTTTTCCAACTAGGGTTGTAGCTTAGCAAGTAATAATAATAATAATAATAATAATAATAATAATAATAATAATAATAATAATAATAATGAAAACAACAACAACAACAATAATAACAGTAATAATAATGATAATAATAATAATGACAACAACAACAATAATAATAATAATAATAATAATAATAATAATAATAATAATAATAATAATAATAATATAAATGTATGGTTCTTTTTTATTAAAAGGTAGATATATAGTTTATTTTCTTCTTTAATTTGGTATTCATTAATCCAAGAAGTTCTTTCCATCTGAGGTATCCATGCGTAAAACAGTTATCTGCTTGAAAACTTGATTATTATTTTATTTATAGTTTTATTAAAGCTTTATAGGGTACCCATGAGTGCCAGAGGTACGTTGTATTTGAAATTTAAAATATGGAATTTAATTTTCCCTTTTTTAAATTTGAATAATCTTCAATACCTATCGGTTTATTGTTATTATTAATGTTTCCATTATTATCTTTATCATAAACCTAATTCGGAGTCATCAGGCTCATTGATAAGATAATATTACCCATAAAAGTACCATGAAATCACCCTAAAATAGGATTATGTTGCAACCTTTAACCCAAAACTATTAAGTAATCTCAAGTTTGACCTTACATCCACCACCTTCCCAAGAAACGTCACTTGAAACAAGTTTAGTTATAAAATATTTGGAGGAATTAGTTTCACCTACATTGGAAAGTTAAAACAAGTTTCGTTCTAAAAACATTTGGAGGAATTAGTTTCACCTACATTGGAAAGTTAAAACAAGTTTCGTTCTAAAAACATTTGGAGGAATTAGTTTCACCTACATTGGAAAGTTAAAACAAGTTTCGTTCTAAAAATAGTTGGAGGAATTAGTTTCACCTACATTGGAAAGTTAAAACAAGTTTCGTTCTAAAAAGATTCGGAAGAATTAGTTTCACTTACATTGGAAAGTTAAAACAAGTTTCGTTCTAAAAAGATTTGGAGGAATTAGTTTCACCTACATTGGAAAGTTAAAACAAGTTTCGTTCTAAAAAGATTTGGAGGAATTAGTTTCACCTACATTGGAAAGTTAAAACAAGTTTCGTTCTAAAAAGATTCGGAGGAATTAGTTTCACCTACATTGGAAAGTTAAAACAAGTTTCTTTCCAAAAACATTTGGAGGAATTAGTTTCACCTTCATTGGAAAGTTAAAACAAGTTTCGTTCTAAAAACATTTGGAGGAATTAGTTTCACCTACATTGGAAAGTTAAAACAAGTTTCGTTCTAAAAAGATTCGGAGGAATTAGTTTCACCTACATTGGAAAGTTAAAACAAGTTTCGTTCTAAAAAGATTTGGAGGAATTAGTTTCACCTACATTGGAAAGTTAAAACAAGTTTCGTTCTAAAAAGATTTGGAGGAATTAGTTTCACCTACATTGGAAAGTTAAAACAAGTTTCGTTCTAAAAACATTTGGAGGAATTAGTTTCACCTACATTGGAAAGTTAAAACAAGTTTCGTTCTAAAAAAATTTGGAGGAATTAGTTTCACCTACATTGGAAAGGGATTGGCAGGAAGTGTATATCTGTATGGATAGAGTTTTTGGTTTCTAGGTATAAATACAAATTTAGATATCCTTCAATAGGATTCCTAGCGGTGGAAGATGGTGTAGGGAGTGAGGAGGACTTGGAAGGAACCTATTAGGGGGAGGAGATCGAGAGGAAGCAGATATAATGGGAAGAATGTTAAGGAAAGAAGTGGTTTGCTGGAAGAAGGCATTGGAGAGGACTCATAAGGCAACTGACCCAGTTGGGTCAGTCTAAAAATCCCCAAAACTCATGATACAAATCCCCAAAAATAAACCAAAAATCCCCATTTCCACAAATATATTTTCTTTTGATCAAGACGGCTTTGGTAATATAGAAATTACTCGCTATATTTCACGTAAGTGTAAGCAAACTAGTTGCAACAGTATACAGGTTTACGCATCTTTGTTTCTCCTTTATAGAAATGTGTACAGCATATCCTAATCAGACAGCCAAAATCCCCAAATTTAGGGATAAATCCCCAAATTTAGGGATAAATCCCCAAATTTAGGGATAAATCCCCAAATTTAGGGATAAATTCCCATATCTGGTAACACTGCCCTTAATGTAGGAATAACGGATTGATACAACTAATTTTTTAGGAGAAGAGCAAAGAGAAACATTTGCAATTGAATGTAGGAATCGATTTACAGTCTTAGAGACTTTAAGAGACGAAGAGCAGGAATTTTTTGGGGAAAAAAAAGGAGTGGAACCTTCGAAGTTTGTCTTGCCATGTCTTCGAACGATTTCCTGTTTCTTAAAATACGTTCTTTAAGTATTAGACTTTTTGAGTGAGATCCCAAAAGTTGATATAATTATGAATTTATATTTGTAAAGCAAACATAAATATTTTGCTATGCCAGAGCAAAAACTCTAAGTAAATATCTATACGAAAAATTGCTCCAAATACCTATTCTTCGCGAGAGAAATTTTCCTCCCTATCAGTATGGTGCTTTGTGTCTAAATAATTTCGGTCATGTTTTAA
>NC_090753.1:70326418-70351418 GCF_036898095.1 Palaemon carinicauda
GTGGAGTTACAGCTCAGCTTTTTATTGCCCTTGTTGGCTAATGATCAATAAATCGAGATAGCTTTTGGGAGAGGTATGGGGGGGGGGGGTTATTGATGGATTGGAGCTAATGTTGTGGAAAACTTATGAAGTAACAAAGAGACTATACTATAGTGACTATAGTCACTTGATCACTTGATCAGCCCAGGGTTTCAAATCGGGCGTGTTATGACCGTAGAGTTGGGTGAAGACTAAAATTTTATTCTGATGTAAATTTCTGAAATGATTAGAATTTCAGGGCAGTAAATCATGCTTTGGATGTATCGACTTGCTTTTGTTTTCTATGCTATAATCTAGTAACCATTCCATCTGTTACTTAACTTTGGATATCCTCCTTACTTGTTTTACATGCTTTTAATTTAGGATTTTTTCCCCCCTATTGCTAAGCTTAGGATATCTCTCCCTGCTTTTTCCTCATAGTTCCGCTTTTTTGGGGGTGGGAGATAAAAAGGTCTGGGCAATATAAGGACTTTAGTCTATTTGTCCATTTTTGCCTCTGTAGTTCTCTTTTTAGGCAAATGTACAGTAGCTGTTTTTTTTTTTTTTTTTTTTTTTTTTTTTTTTTTTTTTTTTTTATAAGTATATATGTGGGTTTGCAGGTACTATTTTATAGGGTCATTAATACAATGCCCGTAGTTAACCTAAAAAAAATCTTACATGAAAATTGCTTCATAAATCCACACTACCCCGTCTGAACGGACATGCTTGAACGTAATCATCTGTGCCTTGGTCGGCAGTTTGTCTTTCTCAGGGGCTTTCAAACTTGTGATGCTCCTCTTACAATGTCCAGTGTCATGCAGAAATCACTTGATTGTGGTCAGGAAGTTTGTTTGATTGGTCTTGACTTTAGTGCAGTGTTTGACCAAGTTAATCATGGGGCCTTTGTTTTCAAACTTGCACAATTGGGAGTTGGTGGTTAAATTCTTTGTGGTTTTATAGAATGTTTAACCAGCATTGTTATTATTATTATTATTATTATTATTATTATTATTATTATTATTATTATTATTTTTGTTATTATTATAATTATTATTATTATTATTGTTATTATTATCATTATTATTATTGTTATTATTATCATTATTATTATTATTATTATTGTTGTTGTTGTTATTATTATTATTATTATTATTATTATTATTATTATTATTATTATTATTATCCTTATTATCATTATTATTATTATTATTATCATTATCATTATCATTATTATTATTAATTGCTAAGCTATAACCCTAATCGGAAAAGCAGGATGCTATAATGCCACTGGCCCCAACAGGGGAAAAGAGCCCAGTGAGGAAAGGAAACAGAAAAAATTAAATATTGTATTATTATTAATTGCTAAGCTATAACCCTAATCGGAAAAGCAGGATGCTATAATGCCACTGGGCCCAACAGGGAAAATAGCCCAGCGAGGAAAGGAAACAGAAAAAATTAATTGTAAGAACAGTAATAACATTAAAATGAACATTTCCTATATAGACTATAAATATTTTAACTTTAGAATTCAAACAATATCTGGTGATCATCAGAGTGGTGTGTTTGTCCCTTTACTTTTATTGATATACACTTTTCTTACTGAAAAAAAAAGGTTTGTTGCTTGTGCAGATGATGCTACTCGTTTTACATCGATTTGATTGGTTCCTGAATCCCTTAATGAAGATCTTGATATTATAATGAATGATTTAAAGTTTCCAGGCTTTAAATCATTCATTATAATATCAAGATCTTCCTTAAGGAGGGCGTGGGATAAATTATGGGAAGGAAGGAAGTTAAGCCAAACTAAATTCAAAGCATGATATAAGGTTATCTTACTGTTTCTATAATTCCGTGCATCTCATTTCAATTTCTGGCTGTGGTTATTGTAGATTCTCTTTTATTATTATTATTATTATTATTATTATTATTATTATTAAATGCTAAGCTACAACCCTAGTTGGAAAAGCAGGATGCTATAAGCCCAGGGGCCCCAACAGGGAAAATAGCCCAGTGCGGAAAGGAAATAAGGAAAAATAAAATATTTTAAAAATAGTAGCAACATCAAAATAAATATTTCCTATATAAACTATAAAAACTTTAACAAAACAAGAGGAAGAGAAACTAGATAGAACAGTGTGCCCGAGTGTACCCTCAAGCAAGAGAACTCTAACCCAAGACAGTGAAAGACCATGGTACAGAGACTATGGCACTACCCAAGACTAGAGAACAATGGTTTGATTTTGGAGTGTCCTTCTCCTAGAAGAGCTGCTTACCATAGCTGAAGAGTCTCTTCTACCCTTACCAAGAGGAAAGTAACCACTGAACAATTACAGTGCAGTAGTTAACTCCTTGGGGTGAAGAAGAATTATTTGGCAATCTCAGTGTTGTCAGGTGTATGAGGACAGAGGAGAATCTGTAGAGAATAGGCCAGACTATTCGGTGTATGTGTAGGCAAAGGGAAAGGACCGTAACCAGAGAGAAGGATCCAATGTAGTACTGTCTGGCCAGTCAAAGGACCCCATAACTCTCTAGCGGTAGTATCTCGACGGGCGGCTGGTGTCCTGGCCAACCTACTACAATGTATGCAGATAATTCTAACACGATTCACTTTTATTTCATAATGCTCATTACTTCACGGTATTCTAGAAGCTTTATTCCAGCTCTGTCGAAATTGTTGAGTGTTCTTCCAATTAAACAGTTGAATCCGTAGAGCTTTGGAAGTTCATGCAAAAGGTTTTTTTTTCTCTTTATTAGTTTATTCTTTACTTCATACATTTATTCAGTGGATGCTTTTCCAATAAGGGTTCTTGAACTTGTGGAAATAGTTATGATAATCTATTTAAGTTTATATATATATATATACATATATATATATGTATATATATACTGTATATATATATATATATATATATATATATATATATATATATATATATATATATATATATATATATATATATATATATATATACATGTATGTATGTATCTGTCTATGAAAAATCAGTAAACCCATATGATTGAATTGGCTCAATGATTTGATGATTTTATATAATAACCTATAATAACACTAAAACATTTATATATACATACAAACATACACACATACACAATATATACATACATATATATATATTTGAAGATCTACACCATTTTACTCAATCCTGCAAATAGATATAACTCCATTTTACTACAAGAACAAATTCGAGAGCAAGCATCCTCCTGCCTTTTTTTTTTTTTTGGGGAAAGACAATATTGTTTTACAATCACTTTTTTTTTTTTTATGACGGCTCGTCAAATCCAAATTGCCTCCATGAAATCTCCAGGGGGCTACGCTTCTCCAAAGGCCCAGGCGTCTAGCGACATCTAGCATCCAACAAATGGGTAAGTTAGCGGCATCTGGCATCTGTCAGTTTGCGAGGTAAGCGACCTCTAGCATCTGTCGGTTTGCGAGGTAAGCGACCTCTGGCATCTGTCGGTTTGCGAGGTAAGCGACCTCTGGCATCTCGATTGCTTGTGAAGTTAAGAGCAGCTGGTGTCTTGTGGCGAGGTGGAGCAGCACATGGCAGCTGAAGTCTGCAGATTTTGAGGTGGGAATTGTGTCCCCCGACCCCCCTTAAAAAAGGCTTGACATTTTTATGGATAGGAGAATTTTTCGCTATTGGGGAAAAGCTTGGTTTAATGAGCTTGCTGTTTCCACCAAGCTGAATATGGTTTAAGCTTTATACATTGCTTTTCAGTAATAGTTTGAAATTAGTTTGAACAAAATAACTTATATGTCATGTTTAATATAACCGCAAATTTTCTTAGCTCGTCAATTTATCGTCTTTTTTTCTTCCCTTGCTTATTTTGAAATCTCAAGGGTCCCATTCTGCTATTCTTGATGTCCATCTATTATCTGTCATTTTCATTATATGTCCTCCCCATGTCCATTTCTTTTCCTTATATGTTGTTCCTATCATTATTATTTCCTATCATTATTATTTCCATTGCTATTTGAGTTGTATGTAGCTCATGTTCTAAGGCTTTAGTAAGGCTCCAAGTTTCCGATGCATAAGTTGATACTAATAAGGCCATATGATCAAACACTTTTCTTTTTAGAGATATTAGTATTTTACTTTTCATAATCTCATTTCATTTGCAAAAAAGATAAAAAGCTTTCCATCCATGTTTATCCTTTTAACACCAATGGGGGAATAACGTATCAATTTAAGATTTGCAGATGACATAGTTTCGGCCAGTGAATCATGAGAGGAATTGCAAAAGGTAATTGAAGAAGTGAATAGAGAAAGCAGAAATGTAGGATTGAAAACGAATGTGAGTAAAACTAAATGTTCAATTAAAATGCAGACAGACAACATATAAGAGTTATGGACAAAACTCCAGAGATTTTCAAAGTTAAAGAGTATCTTGTGTACTTGGAATAGACAGTTAGTGTTTCCCCAGGACATGAAACACCCAAACACACTCACACACACACACACACTATATATATATATATATATATATATATATATATATATATATATATATATATATATATATATATATATATATATATGATAAATTTTGCACATTTTTACGTGTTTTTCATATTCAAATAAGCCATATATATTTTGATACATTAATGTCTGGATTCTCTTAACGACCTCGGGATCAGAGCCCCAGGCGAAATCACACAAAGACAAGAGCTTGGCTCCGGCCGGGAATCGAACCCTGGTCGGCAAGCTTGTATAGACAGTGACTAAGCCACTTGGCCACTGTATCTGTATCTATATGGGTGTGTGTATGTATGTGTTGATTATTGATTTCATTCTATATGATAGATAGATAGATAGATAGATAGATATATATACTATATATTCTATATAACAGCAAATACAGCTATTTTCATTCCACTGTAAGACAAAGAGCTCAGACATGTCCATATTCATGTCTGGGGTTTGGCCAATTTTCATCACCACGCTGGCCAACTGTGGATTGGTGATGGTGGGAGATTATCGTCTGATCGCCCACAGCTGGTCATGGTTCTCTAATCTTGGGTAGTGCAATAGCCTCTGTACCAAGGTCTTCCACTATCTTGGATTCGAGTTCTCTTGCTGGAGGCTACACTCGGGCGCACTATTATATTTTATTTCTTTACCTCTTGTTTTGTTAAAAGTATTTTTTTTTATAATTAATATAAATGATGTTTATCTTAATGTTGTTACTGTTCTTAAAATGTTTTCCTCCCCTCGTTTCCTTTCCTGACTGGGCTTTTTTTTTTTCCTGTTGGAGCCCTTGGGCTTATAGTATCCTGCATTTCCAACTAGGGTTGTAGCTTAGCAAGTAATAATAACAATAATCGCAAACCCTTTCACCAAGTTTGTCCCCTTAACAACGGTATGTGTATATATATATATATATATATATATATATATATATATATATATATATATATATATATATACACACACATATATATATATATATATATATATATATATATATATATATATATATATATATATATATATATATATGTGTGTGTGTGTGTGTGTATGTATGTGTATTTAACATTAAAGTGTTTATTGTAAAAAATAACATCAGATCAACGACATTCAGACTTAATTTATGAAATTATTTCTACATTCACATAATTGATACAAGCCAAAAATCAAAATAGTTCCCCATCGATATCTTGCAAATGAATGAAGGAAAAGAAAGTCCTGTATAGAGGAATTGGAAAATAGAATTATTATTTGGCCCATTGACAGACTATTGGCAGCCTGTTCCAACTACTTGCATTGAATATTCACTCGTTCCTTGCACTCGGTTTGGTGCTTACTGCATATGAGGGTTTTGGTTTTGTTCTTCACCCGACCAGTCAGAAAGGTGGACACTTGGCTATCCGTGTAGACACCTCAGGATTATGTATGTAATCGACGGATAGGTTTGCGTAAAGCAAATGGGTGTTACAGACCAATACATACACAAACACAGCCATTAGAACACCTAAAAACATATAGACATCTCACACGTCTCGAACTGTGAGATGTTGATACTAATAAGGCCATCTGATTAAACACTTTTCTTTTTAGAGATATTAGTATTTTACTTTTCATAATCTCATTTCATTTGCAAAAAGATAAAAAGCTTTGCATCCCATGTTTATCCTTTGAACACCAATGGGGGAATAACTTAAGACTCCTTGCTGTTGGGAGGAAGGGCGATGGTGGCTGGTACAACACACGAACATACGCTACCGGGGTCTAGGCGATGTCAGGCAGGGCAGCCGGTTGGGACTGTGGTCCACCCCAAGAGCCAAAACAAAGTCCTTCAAAAAGAAGGCAACCGTGTTACGCCATACGAATGGGAAAAAAGCACGCTAATAGAAGAAGAAGAAGAAGAAGAAGAAGAAGAAGAAAAAGAAGAGAAGATGAAGAAGAAGAAAAAGAAAAAGAAAAAGAAGAAGAAGAAGAGGAAGAGAAGAAGAAGAAAAAGAAGAAAAAGAAGAAAAAGAAGAAGAAGAAGAAGACTGTCTTGTATAGCAATAGTTTTTTTTTTATATCTTCTGTCGTCTTATTTCTTGAAGGTTTATACACACTTTTCCCCAACATATTTTAAATTTTCTTGAAATGGCTTAACCATCTGTTAGGTTTGTGGTGGCCTATGTGGTAATGTCCTTGAATGGTGAACGCTATTTGGTGTTCGAGTCCCGCTCAACCTCGTTAGTTTCCTTGGTCGCTGCAACCTTACTTCCTTGTGAGCTAAAGATTGGGGGTTTGGGGGAGCATATAGGTCCACCTGCTGAGTCATCAGCAGCCATTGCCGGTCTCTCCTTGGTCCCAGCTTGGGTAGAGAGTGTGCTTTGGCGCTGATCATATGTATACGTGGTCAATCTCTAGGTCATTGTTCTGCTTGATAGGGCAATGCCACTGTCCCCTTGCCTGTGGCATTCATGAGTGGCCTTTAAACCTTTAATCTATTTCGTCTAACCCCACTGTTTCACATATATACTTGGCATCTATTCACATTTCCTTATTTCAGTTTTTCTAATGATACAGTATAAGGGAGACAATGAATCTCGTTTTCTTTTTCTCTCAGTTATACGAAAAATCCTTTTCACTTTCGTAAGGATGAATTAATTCCACAATCCTCTTACTGTCACTTTAATAGACCTTATCCTTATTTCCTATATCTTTACCATACATTCTGCTACCCGGGTTTTCTTTTACTCATTCCGTTTTGTCTGATTCTATATATTATTCGTGATAATACTATATATATATATATATATATATATATATATATATATATATATAAATGTACTTATATATATGTATATATACATATATATATATATATATATATATATATATATATATATATATATATATATATAAATGTACTTATATATATGTATATATACATATATATATATATATATATATATATATATATATATATATATATATATATATATATATGTATGTATGTATGTATATATATATATATATATATATATATATATATATATGTATATATACATATATGTGTGTATATATATGTATATATATATATATATATATATATATATATATATATATATATATATATATATATATTTTATACATATATATACATATATATGTATATATATTTGTATATGTATGTATTTGTATATATATGGATAAATATGTGTATATATATGCGTAAATGTATGTATACACATACACATATATTCATATCAAAGTTGTATGAGCATTTCAATTGTTTTTAAATATTTTCTTGTGTTTATGTATTTTCTATAGATTTATAACTTCAAAAAAAGTTGACATTAATTCTGCATTAACTAAGGAAGGGGTTGTGGTATTACTCTCATTGGCTTATTAGTGAGCATTGCTCTCTCTCTCTCTCTCTCTCTCTCTCTCTCTCTCTCTCTCTCTCTCTCTCTCTCTCTCTCTCTGTAGGTTATCTTGGTTACTGTTATATCCCCTCTTTCGTTGTTGTTAATTTTGTCTCTTGTTGTTAATATCCTCTTTGATTTTGGTAACAGACAATGAACCCTTCCACTACATATTACCAGTTACTATACAGTACTTGGTTGACCTTATGTCATTATCAACCAAGTTCCCGAAAATATAAAATCTTAAGAACCATTTATAGGAACAAGATAAATTTCATCACAAAATCCCTCCTTAGAGAAGACAATAACACCTTTCCTACTTCAGGTTTATTATGTGTCTCTAAACTAGATGGAAGGCGACATCATGAATTATGTGGCCGTATAGAAATTGCAATATCGCAGCGGCATAAGCATAACCGGCCTCGGTGGTTTTGAGTGATTCAGGATTCTCTGCTGAACATGTAAATTTATTCATGGTGTTGGCTCACATGTTCCCACGCCTGGCGCGGTTCTGTTCCTCATTGCAATGGATGACATCATTTTGGAGGGGGAGAGATAATCCCCAGATTGTCTTCTGTTTGGTTTCAAGGAGCTTGGGAGATCAATTGGAAGGATTCTTTATTCCCAGGAGTTAGAAAAGATCCTGAGGCCATCCTTTTGTAGATCATGAATAGCGGTTTGGTCTCAAGGAGCTCGGAAGATTCATTGACAGGATTCTTGAGCTCGGGAAATTCATTGACAAGATTCTTTATTCGGAGTAAAGAAAGATCTTAAGGGAGTTTTTTGGAGGATCATGAATAACCTTTTGGTGTCAGGAGATCCATTGACAGGTTGTTTTTATCCTCAGGAGGAGTAAAATGGATCCTGGGGCCGTTTTTTGGATGATCATGAATAACTGTTTGGTGTCAAGAGATCCATTGACAGGTTTTTTTTTTTTTTTTTATCCTCAGGTGGAATAAAAAAGATACTGAGGCCGTCCTTTGGATGATCATGAATAACTGTTTGGTTTCAAGAAGCTCGGGAGATTCATTGACAGGATTCTTTATTCTTAGGAGTAAAAAACGATCCTAAGGACGTCTTTTAGAGGATCATGAATAGCTGTTTGGTCTCAAGGAGCTAGGGAGATTCATTGACAAGATTCTTTATCCTTAGGAGAAGTAAAACAGATCCTGAGGCCGTCTTTTGAAGGATCTTCTGTTTGGTCTCAAGGAGCTTGGGAGATCAATTGACCGGATTCATTATTCCCAGGAATAGAAAAAGATCTTGAGGCCGTCTTTTGGAGGATCATGAATAGCTGTTTGGTCTCAAGGAGCTAGGGAGATTCATCGACATGATTCTTTATCCTCAGGAGAAATAAAACAGATCCTGAGGCCGTCTTTTGGAGGATCTTCTGTTTGGTCTCCAGGAGTTCGGGTGATCCATTGTCAGGATTCTTTATCCTCAGGAGGAGTAAAAAAAAAATGTCCTGCGGCCGTCTTTTGGAGGGTCTTCTCTTTGGTCTCAAGGAGCTCGGGAGATCCTATGACAGGATTCTTTATCCTCAGGAAGAGTATAAAAGATCTTAAGGCTGCCTTTTGGAGGGTTTTCTGATTGGTCTCAAGGAGCTCGTGAGATCCTTTGACAGGATTCTTTATCCTCAGGAGTATAAAAGATCTTAAGGCTGCCTTTTGGAGGGTCTTCTGTTTGGTCTCAAGGAGCTTGGGAGATCCATTGACAGGATTTCTTATCCTCAGGAGAAGTAAAAAAAAAAGATCCTGAGGCCGTCTTTTGGAGGGTATTCTGTTTATTACCAAGGAGCTCAGGCGATCCATAGACCGGATTCTTTATCCTCAGAAGGAGTAAAAAATGATCGCGAGGATGTCTTTTGGAAGATCATAAATAGTTGTTTGGTTTCAGTAACTCGGTGATCTATTGACTGGATTCTTTATCCTTAGGGGGAGTAAAATGGATCCTGAGGCCGTCTTTTTGAGGATCATGAATAGCTTCTTAGTCTCAGGGATCTTGGGAGATCGATTGGCCGGATTCCTTATTCCCAGGAGTAAATAAAGATCCCGAGGCCGTCTTTTGGATAATCATGAATAACTGTTTGGTGTCAGGAGATCTCTTGACAGGATTCTTTATCCTCAGGATGAATAAAAAATATCTTGAGGCGGCCTTTTGTAGAGGGTCTTCTGTTTGGTCTCAAGGAGCTCTGGAGATCAATTGACAGGATTCCTTATTTTCGGGAGTAAAAAAAAGACCGTGAAGCCGTCTTTTGAAGGATCGTGAATACCTTTTTGGTCTCAGGAGATCCATTGACAGGATTCTTTATCCTCAGGAGGAGTAAAATGTATCCTGAGGCCGTCTTGTGGAGGAACACAAGTAGCTGTTTGGTCTCGAGGAGCTCGGGAGATCCATTGGCGGGATTGTTTATCCTTAAGAGTGAAAAAAAGATCCTGAGGCCCTCTCGAGCTCAGGAGATCAATTATCCCCAGGAGGAGTAAAAAGGATCCTGAGGCAGTGTTTTGGACGGTCTTCTGTTAGGTCGCACTCGGGAGATGCATTGACAGCATATTCTATCCCCAGGAGGAGTAATAAAAAATTCCTGATGCGATCTTTTAGAGCATCGTGAATAGCAGTTTGGTCTGAGCATCTCTGGAAATCCATTGACAGGATTCTTTATCCTCAGGAGAAGTAAAAAGAATCCCGAGGCCGTTTTTTGGAGGGTCTTCTCTTTGGTCGCAAACTTCTGAGGAGATCCATTTACAGGATATTTTAGCCTCAGGACGAGTATTAAAAGATCCAGAGGCCGTCCTTTAGAGGATCATGAATAGCGTTTTGGTCTCAGTAGTTTGGGAGATCCAATGACAGCATTCTTTATCCTCATGAGGTGTATAAAAGATCCTGGGTCCGTCTTTTGAAGGGTCTTCTGTTTAGTTTCGAGGAGCTTGGGAGATCCATTGAGAGGATTCTTTGTCCTCAGGAGGAATAAAAGAAGATCCTGAAGATGCCTTTTGGAGGGTCTTCAGTTTGGTCTCAAGAAGCTCAGGAGATCCATTGCCAGGATTCTTAATCCTCAGGAGTAAAAAAAAAAATACAGAGGACGTCTTTTGGCCGATCATGAATAGTTGTTTGGTCTCAGTAGCTCGGGAGATCCACTGCCAGGATTTCTTATCCTTATCAGGCGCAAAAAGGATACTGAGGACGTCTTTTGGAGGATCATTATTAGCTATTTGGTCCCAGTAACTCGGGAGATCCGTTGACAGAATTCTTTATTCTGGGGAGTAAAAAAAAATCCTGAGGCCGTCTTTTGGAGGGTCTTCTCTCGGGAGATCCATTGACAGGATTCTTTATCCTCAGGAGGAGTAAAAGAGATCTCGAGGCCGTCTTTTGGAGGGTCTTCTCTCTGGTCTTAAGGAGCTCGGGAGATCCATTAACAGGATTCTTTATCCTCAGGAGGAGTAAAAAAGATCTCGAGGCCATCTTTTGGGAGGTCTTCTGTTTGGTCGCAAGCTTCTGAGGAGATCCATTTACACGGTATGTTATCCTCAGTTCTAAAGGATCCTGAGGCCGTCTTTTGGAGGACCATGAATAGCTGTTTGGTCTCAGTAGCTTGGGAGATCCAATGACAGCATTCTTTATCCTTAGGAGGAGTAAAATAAAAGATCCTGAGGCTGTCATTTGGAGTGTCTTTGGTAATGTCTCAAGGATCTTGGGAGATCCATTGCCAGAATTCTTTATCCCTAGAAGGAGTAAAAAAACCTGGAGGACGTCTTTAGGATGATCATGAATAAGTTGTTTGGTCTCAGTAGCTCGGGAGGCTGTCTTTTAGAGGGTCTTCTGTTTGGTCTGAAGGAGCTCGGGAGATCCATTGACAGGATTCTTTATCCAGGGGTGGAGTAAAGAAAGATCCCGAGGACACCTTTTGAAGGATCATGAATAGCTGTTTGGTCTCAGTAGCTCGGGAGATCCGTTGACAGGATTCTTTATCCTCAGGAGTAAAAGAATGTCATGAGGACGTCTTTTCCAGGATCATGAATAGTTGTTTGGTCTCAGTAGCTCGGGAAATCCATGGACAGGATTCCTTATCCTCAGGAAGAGTAAAAAAAAAAAAAAAGATCCTGAGGCCGTCTTTGGGAGGGTCTTCTGTTTGGTCTCAAGAAGCTCGGGAGATCCATTAACAGGATTCTTTATCCTCAGGCGAAGTAAAAAGAGATATTGAGGCCTTCTTTTGGAGGATCATGTGTTGCTAGTATTTACAAGTTTTATTCCAGCTCTGACCAAGTTGTGGAATGGTATTCCTAATTAGGTAGTTGAATTGGGTTAATTCCAAAAGTTCAAAGTTTTAGCCAAAGTTTTTATGTTGAAGTGGCTGACATTAAGTCTCTTTTTATAGTTTATTTATGAAAGGTAGATTTCATTGTTGCTGTTCTTAAAATATTTTATTTCAATTGTATATTACTTCTCTTGTAGTGTATTTATTTCCTTATTTATTCTCCTCACTGGGTTATTTTTCTATGTTGGAGCCCTTGGGCTTATAGCATCCTTCGTTTCCACTTACCCTTGTATTTTAATTACTGTTTATAATAATAATATTAATTAACTTTGTTGCTTGCCGAGTGGTCCCTTGTAGGTGGTAAGGCCATCAATGCCCTTAACATAGTGCTATGTAGGCAATACTAGACGCTTTTTTTATCATACCTTCTGCCCAAAGCTACAATCTATTTTCAGCCATAATAATTTACATCTGTCAGCTTTCCTTTTTTCCTCATCATGATGTTTAGTCTTTTAATTGCATCATTACTTTTTATTCAACTATTTGCTTCCTTCTCTGTTGCATCCTGGCACCGAATGGCCTCCCTGGCCTTTTGGCCCAAAATCAATCTACCATGAATTCCAAGTTACGTGATATTGAGCGCTGCGGTAAAACAGTAAAACCGTCTTTGTGTGTATATTCAGTGATAGCCATTATATTATTCCATGATTTTTCAGTCTCACTTTGGTTATTTCCCGACTCTTAAATAATTCGTTTGTTCAAAGTTGCAGGATATGATCTGGTAAATTCACCCATTTTCAACTGGAACCTCCACTATCGCTAATGGCATCTCTCGTAATGGGTGGTGGGGCTAACTTAAATTTTATAATCCAATCCAAGGCATAATGGGATGTGCTACTTGCTTTAATGCCTGATAACAGAGGTCTTTTGAGGTTTAATGAAAAGAGACTGTGATACTCCTTTTAGTCGCCAAATGTTATTGACCTAATGTTGATAATTAGATCTGGGAAAGAGTGTATGTTCATCGATTTATTTCCTGTAAGAGAAACTCTACGGACATCAAACGCCACATTTAACTTATTTTTTATTTTTTTGTCTACGGACATCAAACACCACGTTTAACTTTTTTTTTTTTTTTTTTTTTTTTTTTTTTTTTTTTTTTTTTTTTTGGACATCAAACCACGTTTAACTTATTTATTATTTTTTTTTGTGTCTACGGACATCAAACACCACGTTTAACTTTTTTTTGTTTTTTTGTTTTTGTTTTTTTTTTTTTTTGTTTTTTTTTATTTTAAGACGAAAAGATTATATTGTAAATACGATGACAATAATGAAAATAATTATGATAATAATAGTAACCGCATAATAAAGAAGGAACGATTCGTTTTATAAATGCTTCCCTCCTAATTTCCACTCACTTTTCACATTTCTTCGTCCAAAGAGACTTTTCAAGTCTCCAAAATGACCATTCCAACTCCCTTTTCACAATTCCTCGTCCAGAATACAGAATGATCATTCGAAACACATGTTTTGGCTCTTATGAAGAAATACGACCATTGCATGCATGATTTACCCTAGTGAAATCACGTTGCATGTTAGGCCAAGAGTTGTTTTATGCAAGGGAGATAAACATTGCAAAATAACGCTTTAATAATGCTACGCTTGCTTTAGTTCCGGTTGGGAATACTTGTTCCATGACAGTACGGTTATTCTTGGATGCGATGTAAGTTGTATTTTCACAGTGGGACTTAAATGGGAAACAAGTACCGGTTGTTGTTGTTGTTGTTAATGTTATTTCTATTAAAATTCGTATTGTTGTTTATGTTTTAGTTATTGGTGTGTTTACTTTGTTGTTGTTGTTATTCATTTATTTATTATTATTATTATAACAAGGTAGCGAATTAATAATTATGAAAGGTCAATTTACTGTTATTATTATTATTATTATTATTATTATTATTATTATTTTTATTATAACAAGGTAGCGAATGAAAAAAAATATGAAAAATTAATTTACTGTATTATTATTATTATTATTATTATTATTATTATTATTATTATTATTATTATTATTAATAATAATAATATAATTATCATTATTGATATTATTATTACAAGGGAGCGAATTAAAAGAAATATCAAAACTTAATTTATTATTATTATTATTATTATTATTATTATTATTATTATTATTATTATTATTATTATTATTATTATTATTATAATGAAACCAGTCACTCTACCACAGCACCATTCCTCCAACATGCCATTTACACAAGGGATGAAATCGCAAGCCGCATATCCAAGCACCATTCTTTCACTCAGAACATGCTGTACTTAAACTTGGAACGACTTAAAGCTCCTTGAACGAGTAGATTATCTTCATTCCCAGCGATGGGGGAATAAGAGACTGTGCTAGATGGACTCCAATATAGCAGATATCCTGGACTCCAATATAGCAGATATCCTGGACTCCAATATAGCAGATATCCTGTAGCACTATCCAACCGGCCACGGGAAGCTGGGTATTATTATCACCAACATTTTCGGTGCGCAAGAAAGTAGTATGATTTATGGCTGGGTCACCAGGGAGTGTCCTTGAGGTAAAAGTTTCAAACCTCTGTCTGCATTGTTTAGCATATTTCATCAAAACTTTCGTTCGCGTGAGAGAAAGAGAGAGAGAGAGAGAGAGAGAGAGAGAGAGAGAGAGAGAGAGAGAGAGAGAGAGAGAGAGAGAGAGAGAGAGAGAGAGAGAGAGAGAGCGAGTGTTTCAAGGATTTAGGATGTCTCTAAGACGTTTTAGTCCATCCGCTGAGACTTCATTTGCTCTTTGGTAGAGCGATTTTGTTTAAGCATTTAGAGAGAGAGAGAGAGACAGAGAGAGAGAGTGTTTCAAGGATTTAGGATGTCTCCAAGACGTTTTAGTCCATCCGCTGAGACTCCATTGGCTCTTTGGTAGAGCGATTTAGTTTAAGCATTAAGAGAGAGAGAGAGAGAGAGAGAGAGAGAGGAGAGAGAGAGAGAGAGAGAGAGAGAGAGAGAGAGAGAGAGAGAGAGAGAGAGAGTTACAAAGATTTTATAATCCGCTGAGACTCCATTTGCTCTTTGGTACGGCGAAATAGTTTAAGCATTTAGAGAGAGAGAGAGAGAGTGTGTGTGTGTGTGTGTGTGTTCCCGGTTTAGCTGCCTCAAGTCCGCTTAGAGAGACTGGACGTGTGCGGTATTAGTATCTGGGGAAAATAGCCCAGTGAGGAAAGGAAACAAATTGGGTGGTGAATGAGAAATAGATAAGAATATCTTTTTTTTTTCTTTTTTTTTCATTTCCAACATCAAAATTGGCGATTTTCATATCCGAAAAAAAAAATCTGGAAACTTATTTTGAAAAAAAAAATAAATTCGAAATATATTTAGCAATTTTAGAATCCAACAAATTTTAAAACGGGCAAGAATCGTACCTGTGAAAATCAAGCTAATTCCAATTTTGAAAATCCCATCGAGCCAAAAAAAAAAAAAAAAAAAAAAAATTATCCAAAATTTTGAAACTTATCTAGCAAGACATTTTAGAATCCTGCAAATTTTAAAACGGGCAAGATTCCTACCTGTGAAAATCAAGCTAATTCCAATTTTGAAAATCCCATCGAGCCAAAAAAAAAGTAAAAAAAAAAAAGAATTATCCATTGTCATAACAGAATACAATTTCCTAGTGGAATAATCTCGCCATTTCTGTCGCGTCTGTTCTCATGATTGCACGGCTTTGATTCATTTCGGGGGTTTGAAGCGAAATTGCAATAAATAGTTCATACGCCTTCATTTCGAATTTTTTTTTTTTTTTTTTTTTTTTTTTTTTTTTTTTTTTTTTTTGAAAATTTAATACTTAAGGTGTATTTATTTGCCGTTGTATGTGTTTTTACAATGTAATCAAACCACAAGTCAGTTAAGTGTTTTTTTTTTTTTTTTTTTTTTTTCAATTGCAATAAATAGTTCATACGCCTTCTTTTCGAAAAATGGGGTTCTTATTTTTTTTTTAATTGAAAATTTAATACTTAAGGTGTATTTATCTGCCGTTGTATGTGTTTTTACAATGTAATCAAACCGCAAGTCAGTTAAGTGTTTTTTTTTTTTTAATTGCAATAAATAGTTCATACGTCTTCTTTTCGAAAAATGGGGTTCTTATTTTTTCTTTATTGAAAATTTAATACTTAAGGTGTATTTATCTGCCGTTGTATGTGTCTTTACAATGTAATCAAACCACAAGTCAGTTAAGTGTTTTTTTTTTTTAATTGCAATAAATAGTTCATACGCCTTCTTTCCGAAAAATGTGGTTCTTATTTTTCTTTTTATTGAAACTTTAATACTTAAGGCGTATTTATTTGCTGTCGTATGTTTTTACAATGTAATCAAACCACAAGTCAGTTAAGTGTTTTTTTTTTTTTTTTCAATTGCAATAAATAGTTCATACGCCTTCTTTTCGAAAAATGGGGTTCTTATTTTTTTTTTATTGAAAATTTAATACTTAAGGTGTATCTATTTGCCGTTGCATGTGTTTTTACAATGTAATCAAACCACAAGTCAGTTAAGTGTTTTTTTTTTTTTTTTTTTTTAATTGCAATAAATAGTTCATACGCCTTCTTTTCGAAAAATGGGGTTCTTATTTTTTTTTATTGAAAATTTAATACTTAAGGTGTATTTATTTGCCGTTGTATGTGTTTTTACAATGTAATCAAAGTACAAGTTAATTTCATATCGAAAATTAAATACTTTCTGTGTATTTATTTGCCTTTTTATGTGTTTTTACAATGTAATCAAAACAAGTTAATTTCAAATCGAAAATTAAATACTTTCAATGTATTTATTTGCGTTTATATGTGTTTTTACAATGTAATCAAAGCGCAAGTTAAGATTTTTTTTTTTTTAAAGTCTGGTGGATTTGTTATCTGGACTATAATAAATTCAAAACATTAATTTATCATTAAATATTTCATATAATGTAATGAAAGCACAATTTAAGATCAGTTCAATTTGTTTATGGGAGAAATAGCAACGTCTGGCAACTTCTCATCTGTTTATGGGAGAAATAGCAACGTCTGGCAACTTCTCATCTGTTTATGGGAGAAATAGCAACGTCTGGCAACTTCTCATCTGTTTATGGGAGAAATAGCAACGTCTGGCAACTTCTCATCTGTTTGTGGGAGAAACAGCAACGTCTGGCAACTTCTCACCTGTTTATGGGAGAAATAGCAACGTCTGGCAACTTCTCACCTTTTTATGGGAGAAATAGCAACGTCTGGCAACTTCTCATCTGTTTATGGGAGAAATAGCAACGTCTGGCAACTTCTCATCTGTTTATGGGAGAAATAGCAACGTCTGGCAACTTCTCATCTGTTTATGGGAGAAATAGCAACGTCTGGCAACTTCTCATCTGTTTATGGGAGAAATAGCAACGTCTGGCAACTTCTCATCTGTTTATGGGAGAAATAGCAACGTCTGGCAACTTCTCATCAGTTTATGGGAGAATTAGCAACGTCTGGCAACTTCTCATCTGTTTATGGGAGAAATAGCAACGTCTGGCAACTTCTCATCAGTTTATGGGAGAAATAGCAACGTCTGGCAACTTCTCATCTGTTTATGGGAGAAATCGCAACGTCTGGTAACTTCTCATCTGTTTATGGGAGAAATAGCAACGTCTGGCAACTTCTCATCTGTTTATGGGAGAAATCGCAACGTCTGGCAACTTCTCATCTGTTTATGGGAGAAATCGCAACGTCTGGCAACTTCTCATCTGTTTATGGGAGAAATAGCAACGTCTGGCAACTTCTCATCAGTTTATGGGAGAAATAGCAACGTCTGGCAACTTCTCATCTGTTTATGGGAGAAATAGCAACGTCTGGCAACTTCTCATCTGTTTATGGGAGAAATAGCAACGTCTGGCAACTTCTCATCTGTTTATGGGAGAAATAGCAACGTCTGGCAACTTCTCATCTGTTTATGGGAGAAATAGCAACGTCTGGCAACTTCTCATCTGATTATGGGAGAAATAGCAACGTCTGGCAACTTCTCATCAGTTTATGGGAGAAATAGCAACGTCTGGCAACTTCTCATCTGTTTATGGGAGAAATAGCAAAGACTTAAAGTGTCCAATCATGCTGCGAGTAAAGCACATGTTAAGTTTTATACCCTTTTTCCAAAATTGAAATGTATGACGGACAAGATTAGGTAATTATGAAATCTTATTTCATAATATTCTTTTCGATTTTTCTGTTGCATATAAGAGTGACATTTAATTTTTCTTTCTCTATATTGGACTTCTCTCTAGAATTATTAGTTAGAAATTATAACCTTGAGAGATTTCCAATTAACCTTTGAGTTTCTTGATGGATAACTTCACTTTTTCGATTTCAAATTGAAATATATATTTTTGTATTTTTTTTATGATTATATTTCCTTCACTTGGCAGGGGTGAATGTTTTATATCCTGCCTTGTACCTGGTAATTGAAAATGTAACTTTTATGTAATAATTAAACTCTTTGATCTGATAAGAGGTGTTTATCGAGATGGTTTTTTTGTATAGTGATTCAATTTTTTTTTTTACTTTTTGATTTTTTTTAATTGGAAAGAAAAACATTTTGTTTATTGAGTCCTTTGCTTCTGAAAGAAAAGACACAGTTACTGGCATTCTGTCGTTTCCTCCACCCTTCTTCATAGGAGGCTGATGGCTAACGACAGAACCCAATACTCGGACACGAGTGGGCGCCGACGACGATATATATATATATATATATATGTATGTATGTATATATATATATATATATATGTCACTAAGTTTGCAAGACTCGTATTCTGTACCAGGAAAAGTAGACTATTTTATATTTATTTTAACTTGGAGAACAAAGGCCTCAGACATGTCCTTTTCCACTTGCGTCTGTTTATGGCTTTTCGATGCCAGTCTGTACCCGTAAATTTTCTTAGTTCGTCAGTCCATCGCCTTCTCTTTATTTCCCCTGCTTCATCTTACATGTTAGAATATGTTTTACTTCGGTTTGCTATAGTATATATATATAATATATATATATATATATATATATGTATATATATATATACTATAAATATATATATGTGTGTATGTATGTGTGTATATATATATATATATATATATATGTATATATATATTTATATATATATATATGCATATATATACTATAAATATATATATGTGTGTATGTGTATATATATATATATATATATATATAAAGCCAGTACCCAAGGGCAAATAGATATATACCACAGGAGGTTATATACCAACCCCCTGTTGCTTCTTAGTCATTGGTGTTCACCCTTCCAAGTCTTGATCGAATTGATATATTACTAAAGTATCCCAAATCAAGATAAAGAGACATGATGGGTACAATTACGTATCTAGGGTCCTTGTTGTATAACAGTTAATTTCCCTTACTGTTACTATTAGCAACACAAGTCTCAAGTTTAGGAGAATATAAAGTACACAAGGTCCTCAGCATGAGTCCTTAGTTTAATAGAAAATAAAGTACACACGGTCCTCAACATACACCATTTGGATACATTGCTCATAATGAAATACTGTACTGTAATAAAACAATATTAATATAATCTAGTACAGGAAGGAAAATGACATTTGTAATAAGGAATTGGAATAGCTGTTGAGTTTTGCAGCTGAAAGTGAGTTACACTTAAAAAGTTCCCGTAAAGAAAAACGGTAAAATAATGTGAATAAATGTTGCCAGGCATTTACCGTTTTAAAAACGGATATATTTTTTTTCTTTTGTGTGTGTGTGTGTGTGTGTGTGTGTGTGTGCAGATGAAGCCTACCCTCGGCTATTTTACTTACAAATAGCTTCTCGGAATCCTAATAAGTTGGAAAGTTTAGGACTTTCTGTACAACATGACCCCAAATTTACGATATGAATTACAACTATCGTATAACTTTAGATAACATTACCTCATTGTTGTGGTACCACAGGACATACGAAGGAGGCTCTGGAAGATCGTACAGGATACAGGTGATGTTGATCATGCTGTTCCTCTGCACATAGACGTCAGGAGACCCTAGGATCTCTCCTCTTGGCTCTGAAATCGATAGAGACAGAATATAAGACATTTCCTAGGGGTTACTTTCTCTTCTCATTCTTGGTGTGTCCATTTAGTTTGCTTTTAGAATATTTTGATTGTTATGAGAAAGTTAAAAAAAGGGATTTTGTTTACATCTCACTAGTTCATTAAAAGGAAAAAAATGGGTATGGGCCCGCAGTCTCATCCCCTTAAAAACTGTGAAAAACTGTAGAGATAAATTTCTTCTATGCCACCTTCTAGAAGGACAGACAGGTGCAAAAACTGTCAATATTTTTACCAATTAAAACTAATTTAGCTACTTAGAAAAGGACATAAAAACCCACTTTTGATATTGATTAAAAAAACCAATTTTTTAATATTAATTAAACTCTCTCTCTCTCTCTCTCTCTCTCTCTCTCTCTCTCTCTATCTCTCTCTCTCTCTGTAACCAACTTTAGAGATGTCCAGAAAGAAAAGAATTTTGTCCGTGCAACACTCTCTCTCTCTCTCTCTCTCTCTCTCTCTCCTCTCTCTCTCTCTCCAACTTGAGACATTTCCAGAAAGAAAAAAATTGTGCATTACTTAATCTCTCTCTCTCTCTCTCTCTCTAACTTAGAGAACTCCTGAATGAAAAATATTTTGTATGCATTACTCAACACACTCTCTCTCTCTCTCCTCTCTCTCTCTCTCTCCTCTCTCTGTAACCAACTTTATAGAAATCCTGAAAGAAAAAATGTTTTGACTGTGCAATACATAATCTCTCTCTCTCTCCTCTCTCTCTCTCTCTCTCTCTCTCTCTCTCTGTAACCAACTTAGAGAACTCCTGAATGAAAAATATTTTGTATGCATTACTCAACTCTCTCTCTCTCTCTCTCTCTCCTCTCTCTCTCTCTCTCTGTAACCAACTTAGAGAACTCCTGAATGAAAAATATTTTGTATGCATTACTCAACTCTCTCTCTCTCTCTCTCCTCCTCCCCTCCTCCTCTCTCTCTCTCTGTAACCAACTTAGAGAACTCCTGAATGAAAAATATTTTGTATGCATTACTCAACTCTCTCTCTCTCTCTCTCTATCTCTCTCTCTCTCTCTCTCTCTCTCTCTCTCTCTCACCTAAGACCTTGAGGTAAGTGTTGAAGGCCTTGATGGGCTTCGTGCTGATCTGACACTGGTAGTTTCCCTTCGTCCCTGGGCTGGACAGACTTGATTCCTGAGTGTCCACTGGTTGGTGCCATCCTGGTGGATGGACTCGTACCTCAGGTCAGAGGTGTAGGTGTACCTCCCGACCGTCAGGATGCGGAGGTCCCCGCCCTCTTATCCAGGATACCTGAGGATTAAAGAAAATAGGATTGGTCTAAGGTTTGTTGGTAGAGATGGGATTGGAATTTGGGGGTCACAGTTTGAGATGCCAGTTTTGGTAGCTGTGTTTGTTTATCATTTGGGTGTTTTAGTTTATGACTTAACCCAATCCAGCCCAACCTAACCCAACCTAACCCAATCCAGGCCAACCTAACCCAACCCAACTTAACCCAATCCAGCCCAACCTAACCCAACCCAGCCCAACCTAACCTAAAATGTTAATTCGGTCAAGGCGTACGGAATGTCATTAGATCTTGCGTATGATAATTTGAAAATCTGATTTGAAAAAAAATACATTATATAATTGACTATCAATTATAAAATACATCACGGACCAATATGATTAATCTAGATCAGTGGTTCCCAAACTATCTTACCTGACGCCCCCTTTTTGCTTCCAGTAGACCTGTACGCCCCCCCCCCCCTCCCCTTTTTTTTATATGAAATGATTCTTACAGTTATATCTTAGCATTGTACAGGAAAACAGATTTCTGTTTGTATTACATTTTAATAATGAAAGCCACTCAAACAAATAATAGTTCATTTCCAGTAACTAAAAGCGAAACATTTGGTTCAAAGTGACCGAAAAAAAGTTTGAACATTAGCAAATTGGGCAAAATTGAGTTACAATTTTAAAAAATAGATTATTTGAAAACATGACATATAATATTTGGAAATACTTATGAGACTCAGGCACAATTTCTGATCAAATTGAGTGAGATGGATGCATGTATGTAATGACAGATATTTGTTCTTTTGATGATTTTATTATTCTAAACAAGTAATTTCGAGCAGATGACTTCACGCCCCCCCTTGTATCATCCTCACGCCCCCCTAGTGGGGCGCTCCCCCCCAGTTTGGGAACCACTGATCTAGATAGAATAAAATTTTAGGAATTTTAAGATGAGAGAAGAGTAAATCTGTAACTTTTAACATTAGAGAACAAGAAATACGTATATATGTAAATGAAAAGTACGTATGAAAAATATTTTTCATTTTGAATTGATTTTATATTTCATAATGAACAGTGTTTTAGTGAGTATTTTTTTTTACAATGTTTTCAATGTGTTTTTATCCTTGAAAAAGGGTTAAACCCTGAAACGTTGACAATATTATTGTTGTTGTTATTATTATTATTATTATTATTATTATTATTATTATTATTATTATTATTTTATAATTGTTATTATTATTATTATTATTATTATTATAATTATTTATATAACTTATTATTATTATTATTATTATTATTATTATTATTATTATTGTTATAATTATTCATATAACTTATTATTGTTATAATTATTCATATAACTTATTATTGTTATAATTATTCATATAACTTATTATTATTATTATTATTATTATTATCATTATTATTATTATTACCAGCTAAGCTACAACCCTAGTTGGAAAAGCAGAATGCTCTAAGCCCGATGGCTCCGACAGTATTGTAATAAAATAATAAATTAGATAAACAAATAGAGAAAACGTATATTCAATTAATATGCTCACTCACAATTGACGAATTAACATCCAGAGTTAATGAGGTCACCCGGTAATACAATCATACTTAAGTACACTCGTTAATAATCCCCTTAATTAACGAGGCAGTTCGCCAATTGGGTAATTGACCAAGTTTTCGAGTCTCGAGGTCCCCCCCCCCCCCATGCTTAGCCTCGACCTTTTTTTTCATCTCGCTATTTCTTCTTGTAGTTAAGAAGGTAAACGAGTTTGATCTCTTTTCTCTGTTGCTTTAGAGACCTAAATGGCTTGGTGTAGGAAGGGCTACTTCAAATTTAACATAGCTGTAGTAATTTAAAGATTTTGTGGGATTTGAATTCATTGTGGATTATTTTCGATTCTTTCAATAATTCATTCGGACATCTTTTTCATGTTGTTTTTTTTTATGGTTTCGAGACGGAAATTAATTAAAAATACTCATATATTTTTTCAATGTTATTTTGATTTTCGGCGTTGTTTATTAACATTGCTGTAGTATTTAAAAGTTTTTCTGGGATTTCAATTCATTGAGATTATTTTCGGTTTAGTTATTTTATTCACATCTTTTTTTATGTTGATGGGGATTTTTTTTACGGTTTCGAGACGGAAAGGATTTAATAATATTCATATATTTTTTCAATGTTATTTTGATTTTCGGCGTAGTTTATTAACATTGCTGTAGTAATTTAAAGTTTTTCTGGTATTTGAATTCATTGTCACTATTTTCGGTTCTTTAGTTATTTTATTTACTGTTCGACATCTTGTTTATGTTATGGGTTAAATATTCATATAATTTTTCATTGTTATTTTTATTTTTTGCGTTGTTTATTATCATTGCTGTAGTAATTTAGTTATTTTCTGGATTATGAATTCATTGTCACTATTTTCGGTTCTTTAGTTATTTTTTTCGCTGTTCGACATCTTGTTTATGTTATGGGTTTATTTTTACGGTTTCGAGACGGAAATGAATTAATAATACTCATATATTTTTTCAATGTTATTTTCATTTTCAGCGTTGTTTATTGTTATTTTATTTACTGTTCGACATCTTGTTTATGTTATGGGGTTTATTTTTACGGTTTCGAGACGGAAATGAATTAATAATATTCACATGATTTTTCATTGTTATTGAGATTTTCGGCGTTGTTTATTAACATTGCTGTAGTAATTTAAAGTTTTTTCTGGTATTTGAATTCAACGACATTATTTTCGGTTCTTTTAGTTATTTTATTTACTGTTCGACATCTTGTTTATGTTATGGGTTTATTTTTACGGTTTCGAGACGGAAATGAATTAATAATATTCATATAATTTTTTCATTGTTATTTTCATTTTCAGCGTAGTTTATTGTTATTTTATTTACTGTTCGACATCTTGTTTATGTTACGGGTTTATTTTTATGGTTGCCAGACGGTAATGGTGTATTAATGTCCTTATAAGTTTTCATTGTTATTTGGATTTTCACTATTGTTTATTGAAAGTATTTGGAAAATTTGAATTAATTTTGAATGCATTGTGATTATTTTCGATTCTTTTGTTATTTTATTCGCTGTTCGGCAGATTTGTTATGTTAATGGGGATTTTTTTATGGTTTCGAGACGGTAATGGAGTAATAGTGTTCATATAATTTTTCATTGTTTTGATTTTCACTTTAGTTTATTTGTTCATGGTTGTATTTCATTAGTTCTTCTTTATTATTCGTCCTTATTCATATAATTTTTCATTGTTTTGATTTTCACTTTTGTTTATTTGTTCATGCTTTGTATTTTATTAGTTCTTCTTTATTATTCGTCCTTATTCATATAATTTTTCATTGTTTTGATTTTCACCTTTGTGTATTTCTTCATGATTGTTGTTCATGATTTCTTCATTCTTCTTCTTTCTTATTTTTTTCTGAAAGA
>NC_090753.1:70356418-70368918 GCF_036898095.1 Palaemon carinicauda
TTGGTATGGCGCTCGAATCCGCTAAATCCCCTAGTTTTGGAACCCCCAACCTACGCAACAAGAGGTAGTTTATGTACTTTAAAAAAATGGAAATGATGAATTCCGAATATATTTGAATTTCGATAAGTTCTCAAAGATTTTTTGAATTCGTTTTAAATCTTGTATTTTCTGGAGGCAGTGATGTCGACAAGAGTATGTGTATAATTTCGATAAGTTCTCAAAGATTTTTTGAATTCGTTTTAAATCTTGTATTTTCTGGAGGCAGTGATGTATGTGGATTATGTAGTTGTAAAAAATAATGTTCCAGAGAAATTTCTCGTAACATCCGTTAGGCCTAAGGGTTTTTTCGGACTACGAACTAGTACAATAGAAGGTAATTTATAACATCGTAAAATCGGGGCTGCAGGAAATGAAGGATGTTATTTCTAACAATGGAATGAGTGTAACTGTTGATTGAAGAATAAAATTGAATTATTCATTTATTCATCCAGTTTTAGTTGTTTAAAATGAAGGATTGGTAAGAATAGGTGGTATAATGATGATGATTATTATATATATATATATATATATATATATATAATATATATAATATATATATATATATACATATATATATTATATATAATATATATATATATTATATATATATAATATATATATATATATATATATATTATATATATATATATATATATATATATTATATATATATATATATATATATATATAATTGGTAAGAATTGCAAAGTATTTCAGAAGAATTGATAAAAAAGCAGCTGATATGACAAGATGAATCAAACTAGCTGAGATGGCGCGGTCCTGTGGAGAGATTTGTTGACGATTTGTTAGTGTGTGTAATGGCGTGTGCGTATCACCCTGGTCAGCAAAGCTGTACTAGTTAGGGCTGCCCTTAATACTTTCGTTTGCTGTGAGTGATCACTCAGAAGTCTCCCACCATCACCATTCTTACTAGATTGGTTTGATGGAAGCAATCAGGTAAAAGTCTCCTACCATCACCATTCTTACTAGATTGGTTTGCTGGAAGTATTCAGTTGAAAGTCTCCCACCATCACCATTCTTACTAGATTGGTTTGCTGGAAGTATTCAGTTGAAAGTCTCCTACCATCACCATTCTTACTAGATTGGTTTGCTGGAAGCAATCAGGTAAAATCTCCCACATTCACCCCTTCTTACCAGATTTTTTGCTAGAAGCGATGAGGCAAAAATATCCCACCATCACCATTCCTACTAGGGTGGTTTGCTTGAAGCAATTAGTCAAAGGTTTAAAGGTTTAAAGGCCGCTCAGGAATGGCAGAGGCAAGGGACAGTGACATTGCCTTATCAAGCAGGACAGTGGCTTAGAGACTGATCATATATACATATGATCAGCGCCCAAGGCTCCTCTCCACTTAAGTTAGGACCAAGGAGAGTCAGGCAATGGCTGCTGAAGACTCAGCAGATAGACCTACAGGCTCTCCCCAAACCCCCTATCCTTAGCTCACAAGGATAGTGAGGATGCAGCGACAAAAGGAACTAACGAGTTTGAGTGGGACTCGAATCTCAGTCTGGCGTTCACCAGTCAGGGAAGGTACCACATTGGCCACCACAAGAAGGGCTTTTTTTTGCTGTTGGAGAACTGCTAATGTTACTCCATTGGGTAAATGTGTTTACGTTAGTTCTAACTTTGTTGATTATCACCCAATTTCCCATATCTAAAGTTTTTAATGTATTTTAGCAAAACATTTAAATTGGTATGCTGAAGGCAATCTTTTCCCTAATGTGCAGTTTGACTTTCGTAAAGGCTTAGTAGCATGTGATGCCTTTATTGCAATTTCAAATGCTGTGCAGAAATTCCTGGTCAGGAAGTTCGTATGATTGACCTTCATTTTAGTGCTGCCTTTGACCGTTTTAATCATGAGACCCTTGTTTTTAAAGTAAATAGTTGGGAATATGTGTATTTTATTATCATTAATGGATTTTTAAGTAATAGATCACAAAGTTGCTGTTCACAATAGCGAGTATAGGAATGGGATATCTGGTGTTCCTCAGGGTAGTGTTCTTAGCCCATTACTTTTCATATTTTGTTTGATGGAGAAAACAAGCTCATTGCATATGCAGGTGATGCTACTCTCTTTGCATCAATTCCAGTTCTTGACTGTAGATCTGGGGTTGCAGAATCCCTTATTAGAGATGTAGCTAAAATTGGTGCAAGGGGCAAATTATGGGGCATGAGGTTAATCACAAACAAAATTCAAAATTTGATTGTAAGTAGGTCAAAGACAGTGACTCCTCATCATCCAGATCTTTGCATTGATAATGTTTCTTTGTATCTATAAGACTCTTAAAGTTTTAGTTATGATTCTTGATTGCAAATTTACTTAGAGAAACATATTCGATCCGCTTCTTCAATTACAAAAAAACGTCTTTATAGTTTATATGGGAAAATATTTATTTTGATGGTGTTATTTTTCCTAAGATATTTTATTTTTCCATGTTCCCTTTCCTCACTGGGCTATTTTCCCTGTTGCGGCCCCTGGCCTTTTAACATCCTGCTTTTCCAACAAGGGTTTCAGCTTAAAAATTAATAATAATAATAATAATAATAATAATAATATTTGGAAAGCTCTATTATTATTATTATTATTATTATTATTATTATTATTATTATTATTATTATTATTATTATTATTATTATTATTATTATTATTATTATTATTATTTTAATCCATTCAATGCTTGTTTCGAGTATTGTTTTCCTGATGAATCAGTTGAAACGTTTTACGTACAAACCTTTTTTTTTTTTTAATTTGTTCTTGTTTTACAGTTTTATATATACCAGATCTATTTTAACATTGTTAATAAATTTTATGGTTTCTATTTTCTTATTCATTACTTATAAATAGTTGATTTGCTATTCCTGTATTTCATTTCCTCCTTGGGCTACTTTTCCTGTTACTTTTTCCAACCAGGGATTTTGTTTGTCTAGTAATCAATGATATGTATTATTAATGATAATACTAACAGCATTGCCTCTCAACTGAGCGACCTTTGTTCGATCTTGCTTAGTAGTTTATATACGTATATATATTTATATGTATACAGTATATATATATATATATATATATATACATTTAGATATATGCATATATATGTATGTATGTGTATATATATATACATACATATATATATATATATATATATATACACACATTTATGTATATATACATATATATGTGTGTGTATATATATAATATATATATATATATATATATATATACATACATACATACATTACATACATACATACATACATACATACACACACACACACACACACATTTTTATTGAAGACTAGCTGTTATATGACAACCTTCATCTACGTTTTTACTATTTCTCCTAAGTTTCATAAATTACTCCCGCTGTTTATGTAATTGCATTAGGCTTAAGATGACTCTCCCACTGAACAGGGTTAAACGAAGCAGCCACTCGTTATGTGAAGATACTGGCTAATATAACGAAGAGGTACTTCGAAACGTTTCAATTGCTTAACATACACTAGAAACGGCTCATATTTATCTTCCAGGGGGAAGAGGTCTTACATTAGAAATTACATAAACAAATGTTCCTGTCTTGCGTAACATGAGCTTCGGTCATACGTTTGCGCTTAACCCCTTTGAAAACGTTTTCCTTCAGAGGTAGAAATTGAGAAAAAAGGGCAAGCCTTCATAGGTAGAAAATTGAGAAAAAATAGCAAGCCTTTTGAAAATGTTTTCCTTCAGAGGTAGAAAATTGAGAAAAAAAGGGCAAGCCTTCAGAGGTAGAAAATTGAGAAAAAAGGGCAAGCCTTTTGAAGACGTTTTCCTTAAGAGAAAGAAAATTGAGAAAAAATAGCAAGCCTTTTGAAAACTTTTTCCTTCAGAGGAAGAAAATGGAGAAAAAATGGCAAGCCTTTTGAAAACGTTTTCCTTCAGAGGAAGAAAATTGGAAAAAATGGCTAGCCTTTTGAAAACGTTTTCCTTCAGAGGAAGAAAATTGAGAAAAAGGGCAAGGCTTTTGAAAACGTTTTCCTTCAGAGGTAGAAAATTGAGAAAAAAGGGACAAGCCTTCAGAGGTAGAAAATTGAGAAAAAAAAAGGGCAAGCCTTTTGAAAAACGTTTTCCTTCAGAGGTAGAAAATTGAGAAAAAAAGGGCAAGCCTTCAGAGGTAGAAAATTGAGAAAAAAGGGCAAGCCTTTTAAAAACGTTTTCCTTCAGAGAAAGAAAATGGAGAAAAACTGGCAAGCCTATTGAAAACGTTTTCCTTCAGAGTTAGAAAATTGAGAAAAAATGGCAAGCCTTTGAAAACGTTTTCCTTCAGAGTTTGAAAATTGGAAAAAATGGCTAGCCTTTTGAAAACGTTTTCCTTCAGAGTTAGAAAATTGGAAAAAATGGCTAGCCTTTTGAAAACGTTTTCCTTCACAGGAAGAAAAATTAGGAAAAAGGGCTAGCCTTTTGAAAACGTTTTCCATCAGAGGAAGAAAATGGAGAAAAAAATGGCTAGCCTTTTGAAAACGTTTTCCTTCAGAGTTAGAAAATTGAGAAAAATTGGCAAGCCTTTTGAAAACGTTTTCCATCAGAGGAAGAAAATTGAGAAAAAATAGCAAGCCTTTTGAAAACGTTTTCCATCAGAGGAAGAAAATTGAGAAAAAATGGCAAGCCTTTTGAGAACGTTTTCCTTCAGAGTTAGAAAATTGAGAAAAAATAGCAAGCCTTTTGAAAACGTTTTCCATCAGAGGAAGAAAATTGAGAAAAAATGGCAAGCCTTTTGAAAGAAAACGTTTTCCACCAGAGGAAGAAAATTGAGAAAAAAATGGTAAGCACTTTGAAAACGTTTTTCTTCAGAAGAAAATTTATAGAAAAGGTAACCAATTTCAAGACTTTTTCTTCAGAGGAAGACAATTGATAAAAGAGGAAACCACTTTGAAAACGTTTTTTCCAAAGAGGAAATTTGATAGAAAAGGTAACCTATTAGAAAACGGTTTTCTTCAGAGGAAGACAAATGATAAAGAATGTAAACTATGAAAACGTTTTTCTTCAGAGGAACAAAATTGATAAAAAATGGTAACCTCTATGAAAAAGTTTTTCTTCAGAGGGAGTAAATTGATATAAAGGTAACCCCTTTTGTGAACGTTTTTCTTCAGAGTAAGAAATTAAATAAAAAGGATAGTACCTCTGAAAACGTTTTTCTTCAGAGGAAAAAGAATTATGAAAAAGGCAACCCCTTCGTGAACGTTTTTCTTCAGAGGAAGAAATTAATAAGAAAGGTAACCACTTTGAAATTGTTTTTCTTCTGAGGAAGAAAAATGATAAAAAGATAACTTCATTTGAAAACCTTTTTTTCTCCAGAGTAAGAAAATTAATGAAAAAAATGTAATCCCTCTGATAACGCTTTTCTTCAGACGAAGAAAATTGATGAAAAAGAAAATCCCTCTGAAAACGTTTTTCTTCAAAGGAATAAAATTTATAAAAATAGGTAACCTCTTTGAAAATTTTTTTTTTTTCAAAGGAAGAAAATTGATTTAAAAGGTAACTGCATTTGAAAAAAAAATTCCAGAGGAAAAAATTATGAAAAGGTAACTCCTTTGAAAACATTTTTCTTCAAAAGAAGAAAATGATTAGAAAAAGGTAATCCTTCTGAAAACGTTTTTCAGTAGACAAAGAAAATTTATAAAAAAAGAGAGAAAAAAAAGAGGTTAAATAAGACAAAAGCATTAAGTTAATCTTTTAAGTTCACCTTTAGTCACAAAAACATGTTCATCATTCGACAAAAAAAAAAAAAAAAAAAAAAAAAAAAAAACACAAACAATTCATCACTCATCTTGATCCAAGGACTTAATCTCTGGTACTTCATCTCGCCTCTGGTAATTATTTATAAATCATGTCTCTCTCTCTCTCTCTCTCTCTCTCTCTCTCTCTCTCTCTGCTGTTTATATGTACATGTATATATATATTGTATGTATGTATGATATTGAACACAATAAACTTGTTAAATCAAATTTCTCTCTCTCTCTCTCTCTCTCTCTCTCTCTCTCTCTCTCTCTGCTGTTTTTATGCACATGTATATACATTATATACATTGTATGTATGTATGATATTAAACACAATAAACTTGTTAAAACAAATTTCTCTCTCTCTCTCTCTCTCTCTCTCTCTCTCTCTCAATTTCCACAGTTTTTGTACCTGGGTAAAGTATTGAAATTTCAAAATATTTTTTTGTATCCGATTGTTTTTTTTTTTTTTTTTTACTTTTGTATGTCTTTCTTAATGATAGTATGTAATGCATAGCCAATTCTCTCTCTCTCTCTCTCTCTCTCTCTCTCTCTCTCTCTCTCTCTCAATTTCCAGTTTTTGTATCTAGATGAAATACAGAGATTTCGAATTAGGTTTTAATATCCGACATTTTAGGTATGTCTGTCTGTCTTGATATTAGTATGTAAAGCATATTCAATTCTCTCTCTCTCTCTCTCTCTCTCTCTCTCTCTCTCTCTCTCTTTCTCCCTAACCAGCTCATACATAAAAATTAAAAAAACATACTAGTTTTATCTGTATTTAAAACCTCTCATTGTGGCAATTTCTCAACATACAAATTAGCAAATACTTGGAATAGACTTCTAGCGGATATAGTGAACAGTAACTTAGTTTAAGAATAAGTTAGACAAGGTCATAAGAACTCTCTAAATGCTTAAAGTGAGTCGCTCTAATGGAGTCTCCGCGGATGGACTAAGAAGTCTTTGAGTCATCCACTCTCTCTCTCTCTCTCTCTCTCTCTCTCTCTCTCTCTCTCTCAAGATGTTTTTTCTATATTTTGAAGATGTACAAATCTAATTCTTTAACAAATTCAAACCTTTTCTCTCTCTCTCTCTCTCTCTCTCTCTCTCTCTCTCTCAAGATGTTTTTCTTCTATATTTTCAAGATGTACAAATCTAATTCTTTAACAAATTCAAACCTTCTCTCTCTCTCTCTCTCTCTCTCTCTCTCTCTCTCCATAATCAGCTCATTCAGCAAAATTTAGGAAATTAAATTCTTTTTATCTGTATTCAAGATTTTTCTTTTACGTATCGTTTTAAGTGAGGACACTTCTTTGGATAGGTTACCAAAATTTTAGTGGTGTTGTTGTTCTTAAGATCTTTACTTTTTCCTTGTTTCCTTTCCTTACTGAGCTATTTTCTTTGTTTCCTTTCCTTACTGGGTTATTTTCCTTGTTGGGGCCCCTTGGGTTATAGCATCTTGCTTTTCCAGTTAGGGTTGTAGCTTAGCAAATAATAATAATAATAATAATAATAATAATAATAATAATAATAATAATAATAGACAATAAAACTACGTAACCTAAGGTTTGGTCAATGTAAGGATGAATGTACAATTATTAAATGCAGTAAAATAACTTATGAAACTGCAACAAACCTTAGGCATCTGGTGTGAGGGTCAGTGTGGCATATTAAAAACACAAACATAATTAGTGTTGATTATTCTGCTAAAAAAAAAAAAAAAAAAAGTACCTAAAGCTAATTTTCCCATGATTATTTGACATAAGTAATTAATTCTTACTGTTTTTCATTTTAATCAAGATTTTAATCTTTAATTACCCTACGTTTTAATATAAAATGTGTGATAAATATTATGCCCTTACGACCTCCAGTATATTTTGATCAGGATATTAAAATTTCTGATGAAAGGTTATATGTTCCACGTACTTGAATTCACCATTGTTTGAGAGAGAGAGAGAGAGAGAGAGAGAGAGAGAGAGAGAGATAAACATAGTGTAAAGAATTGAGAGAGAGAGAGAGAGAGAGAGAGAGAGAGAGAGAGAGAGAGAGAGAGAGAGTCCACATATCTTCTTCATGACATAACATGGCTTCATTTTTATTACTTGTTTTATTTTCATTCGCTCAAAAATAGCACCATTTCAATTTCATTTCTTTGAACTGTCGTTTCTAAAAATAACTTCCCTCTCTTTATGTCAAAACTGAACGACTCGATAAAAATAAAGACTGAAATATAAAGGATATAAATAATTGCTATAAAACTCGAGCTAAAAATTGTGCGAAGAATATAAAAGACGAACGAAAGGAGAGAAACTGAATTACAATACGTTAAGCCATTACGTAAATTTTAATGCTTTCATAAATTTTCGTTCAACTTCGATAACCAAAGGACATTTACGACTTGGGAAAATACAATGAATTCGTTTTTTTTTTTCTTTTTGTGTGTGTGTATTTGGAAAGCTAAATAAGGCCTCATTGTGTTTATATTGAATGTGCATTGTAACCATTTGTATTTCTGTTTTGTGTATATATATATATATATATATATATATATATTCAAATAAGCCATATATATTTTTGATACATTAATGTCTGGATTCTCTTAACGACCTCGGGATCAGAGTCCCAGGCGAAATCACTCAAAGACAAGAGCTTGTGTCCGGCCGGGAATCGAACCCTGGTCGGCAAGCTTGTATAGACAGTGACTAAACCACTCTCTCTCTCTCTCTCTCTCTCTCTCTCTCTCTCTCTCAAGCATGTTTTCGCTCTCATTTTCCAAGTGGTTTAGTCACTGTCTATACAAGCTTGCCGACCAGGGTTTGATTCCCGGCCGGACACAAGCTCTTGTCTTTGTGTGATTTCGCCTGGGGCTCTGATCCCGAGGTCGTTAGAGAATCCAGACATTAATGTATCAAAAATATATATGGCTTATTTGAATATGAAAAACACGTCTAAATGTGCAAAATTTATCATATATATATATATATATATATATATATAGATAGATAGATAGATAGATAGATATAATCTCGTCCAACGAGTATTGACGCAAAGGGCCTCGGTTAGATTTCGCAGTCGTCTCCATCTTGAGTTTTTAATTCATTACATCTCCGCTCATCATCTTCCACTTCACGCTTTTTAGCCCTCCGCCATGTAGGCCCGGATCTCCCAGTCCTACACGCACACATACACACACATATATACGTGTTAGTTTACGTATATAACGAATAGACAATGTATTTTAGTGATGTCCAAAAATTAAAGACTTCATATATCTGGGCAAACTGAACTCCAGATAGTTTTCAGAATAACAAGAAAACCACGATTTACGTTTCTCAATTTATTATTTGGAGTCGACGTCTGTTTCGAATCTCTGTATTTTAAGGCGACTCTTCATCAGGACTACGTTGGTTTAATGATATAATTTTAATATAACGAAAATTTTAAGATATGAAAGCATCTGGATACTCCGAAATTAGTTAACAAATATTGACCAATGAAAATTTTAAGATTCTTTGAGGTAAAAAAATCTTGATATTGAATTTGAATTGCATAAATGATTTTACACTAGGCTTCACAGAATTTCATGACTGACTCACGAGTCTCTATCTGTCTCTCTCTCTCTCTCTCTGGAGATGCTCACGATTCCATTTTTTGCAACGGGATTGGCTTCGGGTCTTCAGGAGCGTCATCTCTTGTTCAAAGCAAATTAAATTGTGAGGCTTACTCGCTCCCTGAGAGATTCAGATTTATGATCTGCATTGATCTCTAGTTTTATTCCAAAGATTAATATCAGTTCAGGATAAGGAATTTAATAGATAGCAGGTTTTCTCCAACAAATTGAGATGAAATTCAGCAGCTGAAGACCACGCATGAAGACTACTGTATATTCAAAACGTGGTACAATGTAAGAATTAAAACTTTTATTACGACTTGGATCTCGGGATTTTTTTTTTTTTTTTTTGTTCTTTATTTTTTTTATTTTTTTTTTTTTTTTCTTATGGTGAGGAAGCTGACCAGGAATGTTTTACACACCTATAATTTTGAGGGAATCTATATAGTTAATGAGGTATTATAAATGTAGTTACCTAAGTGTTTAGGAACCACCGTCCTTGACTTACTTACAATCACACTTAGTTTTTTTAGGACTCAAACAAATTTTAACTAGACATCAGTAAATGAACTCAGAAACCTTTGGTATACATTCAAAAGATAGAATAGATGCAAAAAGAGTAGCATCATCTGCATATGCAACACGCTTGCTTTTACGCCACATATCAATTAAGGGACTCAACAACCATGGATATATATTCAAATATGGAATGGATGCAAGAAGAGTAGCATCATCTGCATATGAAACGTGCTTGTTTTTACGCTAGGTATCAATTAAGGGACTCAGAAACCAGGGGTACACATTCAAAAGAAAAAAATGGATGCAAAAAGAGTAGCATCATCTGCATATGCAACACGGTTGTCTTCTACGCCAAACCACATATGCTCATTTAGTACGAAAATTAACGGACCAAGAACGCGGCCTAGGGGGACACCAGTTATCTCATTCCTATACTTATCATGGTGCCCATAAAGCAACAACTCTTTGCAGTCTAATTATTATTATTATTATTATTATTATTATTATTATTATTAGTAGTAGTAGTAGTAGTAGTAGTAGATAGTAGTAGTATTACTTGCTAAGCTGCAACCCTAGTTGGAAAATCAGGATGCTATAAGCCTAGGGGCCCTAACACGGAAAATAACCCAGTGAGGAAAGGGAAACAAGGAAAAATGAAATATTAGAATAGTAAAATCATTGAAATAAATATTTCCTATATAAACTATACCAATAACAAAACAAGAAGAAGAGAATTAGATAAAAATAGAAAAGTTCCATAATGATTCTAAGAAAAGGTCCACCTATTCCTTTATTATTATTATTATTGTTATTATTATTATTATTATTAGTAGTAGTAGTAGTAGTAGTAGTAGTAGTAGTAGTAGTAGTAGTAGCTGCAACCCTAGTTGGAAAATCAAGGGCCTTGTGATTAACGCTGTCTAACCCAACTCCAAAATCAAAGTCAATCATACGAACTTGACCATAATCTTTCGATTTCTGTACAACATTAGAAATTGTAAGAAGGACTTTTCGAAAATAAACCTGGCTAGTACAGTGATAACTTGCTTGCCTAGCATTCGCATGGCAGCAGATCGATCCCCACCCAGGACTGTGAGTTTAAACTGTTTACTGGGGAGGCCACTGCTGTGTTAGGGTACCCGGCTGACGTTCTGGTGAGCATCTATTCTTATGGAACTGGGACTGAAACCTTTAACCTTTAATCTAAGGAAAACATGAATAACTTCAGCATATGCATTTAGACGTTATGCTAAAGACGTTCGGAAACTTTACATAATATGGGGACTTGGGCGGTAGTCAGCGTAAATAATATGGGACCTTGGGCGGTAATCAGCGTAAATAGTATGGGACTTGGGCGGTAGTCAGCGTAAATGATATGGGACTTGGGCGGTAGTCAGCATAAGTAATATGGGACTTGGGCGGTAATCAGCGTAAATAATATGGGACTTGGGCGGTAGTCAGCATAAGTAATATGGGACTTGGGCGGTAATCAGCGTAAATAATATGGGACTTGGGCGGTAATCAGCATAAGTAATATGGGACTTGGGCGGTAATCAGCATAAGTAATATGGGACTTGGGCGGTAATCAGCGTAAATAATATGGGACTTGGGCGGTAATCAGCGTAAATAGTATGGGACTTGGGCGGTAGTCAGCGTAAATGATATGGGACTTGGGCGGTAGTCAGCATAAGTAATATGGGACTTGGGCGGTAATCAGCGTAAATAATATGGGACTTGGGCGGTAGTCAGCATAAGTAATATGGGACTTGGGCGGTAATCAGCGTAAATAATATGGACTTGGGCGGTAATCAGCATAAGTAATATGGGACCTTGGCGGTAATCAGCATAAGTAATATGGGACTTGGGCGGTTAATCAGCATAAGTAATATGGGACTTGGGCGGTAATCAGCATAAGTAATATGGGACTTGGGCGGTAATCAGCATAAGTAATATGGGACTTGGGCGGTAATCAGCATAAGTAATATGGGACTTGGGCGGGTAATCAGCATAAGTAATATGGGACTTGGGCGGTAATCAGCATAAGTAATATGGGACTTGGGCGGTAATCAGCATAAGTAATATGGGACTTGGGCGGTAATCAGCATAAGTAATATGGGACTTGGGCGGTAATCAGCATAAGTAATATGGGACTTGGGCGGTAATCAGCATAAGTAATATGGGACTTGGGCGGTAATCAGCATAAGTAATATGGGACTTGGGCGGTAATCAGCATAAGTAATATGGGACTTGGGCGGTAGTCAGCGTAAATGATATGGGACTTGGGCGGTAGTCAGCATAAGTAATATGGGACTTGGGCGGTAATCAGCGTAAATAATATGGGACTTGGGCGGTAATCAGCATAAGTAATATGGGACTTGGGCGGTAATCAGCGTAAATAATATGGGACTTGGGCGGTAATCAGCATAAGTAATATGGGACTTGGGCGGTAATCAGCATAAGTAATATGGGACTTGGGCGGTAATCAGCGTAAATAATATGGGGACTTGGGCGGTAATCAGCGTAAATAGTATGGGACTTGGGCGGTAGTCAGCGTAAATGATATGG
>NC_090753.1:70382959-70395459 GCF_036898095.1 Palaemon carinicauda
AAGCTATAATTCTAGTGTAAAAAGCAAGATGATATAAGCCAAAGGGCTCCAACAACTAAAAATAGCCCAGTGAGGAAAGGAATTGAATACAAAAGAATTAATGAACGATTAAAATTACATATTTTAAGAACAGTAACAATATTAAAAATAGATTTTTCATGAATACAATAGAAGTAATGAACAATTAAAATAAAATAGTGTAGAAAAACAGCAACAACATAAGAATAATTATTTTATATATAAAATAAAAAAAAATAAGATAGAACAGTGAACCTATTGTAGATTAAATGGAAATTGTGTATTGTGTATTAGTGTAATAGTTAATGACTCGGTGCAGTGTAATAAATGAAAATTGTACAATGAATAAATTTTGAAATATGAAAATTGTACAATGAATAAATTTTGAATTATGAAAATTGTACAATGAATAAATTTTGAAATATGAAAATTGTACAATGAATAAATTTTGAAATATGAAAATTGTACAATGAATAAATTTTGAAAAATGAAAATTGTACAATGAATAAATTTTGAAATATGAAAATTGTACAATGAATAAATTTTGAATAATGAAAATATATGAAGTGACACAGGACACTCACACATAAAAGGAAAGGGCAAAAGAAATTAGAATTAAAAATTGAAAAAAATAAATTTATTATCCTTTTATGATATAAAGAAATGCATACTGAAATTGATTTCCCCGTCCAAAAAATACCTAATATAGATGAGTTATATATTAAAATCGTGGAATTGAAGATTGAATTATTGAAAGAAAAGTAATGAATTTGAGATAGAGTTTTCATATGCCAGATTGAATAGTTCTAATGAAAAAGAAATTAGTTATTATGTTCCAGGAAAAAATGGAGATTAGATTTAAGATCTGATATTTCCTGGAATGCTCATTACGGAATCCAGGTGCCTGGATGCATATAACAGATCCTATGAGTCTCATATGTACGAAAATTTTAATTTTCAATGCCATATTTGATGCCATAAGGTTCTAGTGGCCTGCTGGTAGCGTCCTTGTCTGGTGATAGCCAGACTAGGGTTCGAGTCCCGCTGAAACTCGTTAGTTTCTTTAGATACTGCAACCTCAACATCCTTGTGAGCTAAGGATGGGGTGTTTTGGGGGAGCCTATGGGTCTACCTGCTGAATCATCAGCATCCATTGCCTGGTCCTCCTCGGCCTTAGCTTGGGTGAAGAGTCAGACTCATGTTCGAGTCCTACTCAAACTTGTTAGTTCCTTTAGATGTTGCAACCTCACCATCCTTGTGAGCTAAGGATGGGGTGGTTTGGGGGAACCTATGGGTCTATCTGCTGAATCATCAGCATCCATTGCCTGGCCCTCCTTGGCCTTAGCTTGGGTGAAGAGTCAGACTCATGTTCGAGTCCTACTCAAACTTGTTAGTTCCTTTAGATGCTGCAACCTCAACATCCTTGTGAGCTAAGGATGGGGTGTTTTGGGGGAGCCTATGAGTCTATCTGCTGAATCATCAGCATCCATTGCCTGGTCCTCCTTGGCCTTAGCTTGGGTGAAGAGGGAGTTTGGGCGCTGATCATATGTATATATGGTCAGTCTCTTGGGTCTTGTCACTGTCCCTTGCATTTGCCATTCATGAATGACCTTTAAACCTTTAAGAGTTTGGGGACATAAATTTGAAAACTTGTTTACGAATGGAGGTAGAAAATACATCTTGAGCTGAAAAGTCAAACTGAACTTAATTTACGATTTATGAATTGTGAGATACAAAGGTATTAATGCCACGTTTACGTTCAGGGACTTAAATTAGAGTATTGCTTAGTTATTGTTATGATTTTAAATGTCATATTTAAAAGTAATAGAAGATTTAGTTCCGTTAGTCCAATTGATGGATGAAAATTGTGAATTTCATCAGTCCATATAAACGGTAAGATAGTGAATTCTAACTGTGTAAATCGTCAAAAAACAGAATTCTGTCTGCTGATTTAAGGAATAAAGGGTAAAATAGTGAATTTCAGCCGCCTATTTAAAGGGTAAAAGTGAATTTCAGTGGCTTATTTAAAGGTAAAATAGAGAATTTCCGTTTCCTATTTAAAGGGTAAGATAGAGAATTTCAGTTTCCTATTTAAAGGGTAAAATAGAGAATCTCAGCTGCCTATTTAAAGGCTAAAAGTAAATTTCAGTGGCTTATTTAAAGGTAAAATAGAGAATTTCAGTTTCCTATTTAAAGGGTAAAATAGTGAATTCCGGTTACCTATTTAAAGGGTAAAACAGAGAATTTCAGCTGCCTATTTAAAGGGTAATATAGAGAATTTAAGCTATTTAAAGGGTAAAATAGTTCATTTCAGCTGCCTATTCAAAGGGTAAAGTAATGAATTGCAGTTTCCTATTTAATGGGTAAAATAGAGAATCTCAGCTGCCTATTTAAAGGGTAAAATAGTGAATTTCAGTTTCCTATTTAAAGGGTAAAATAGAGAATTTCAGGTGCCTATTTAAAGAGTAATATAGAGAATTTAAGCTATTTAAAGGGCAAAATAGTTAATTTCAGCTGCCTATTCAAAGGGTAAAATAGTCCATTTCAGTTACTTATTTAAACGGTAAAATAGACCATTTCAGCTGCATATTTAAAGGGTAAAAGTGAATATCAGTTGTCTATTTAAAGGGTAAAATCGTGAACTTCAGCTGCCTAATTAAAGGGTAGAATTGTGAATTTCAGCAGCCTATTTAAAGAATGAAATGGTGAAATTCACCTACCTTTTTAATGGGCAAAACAGTGAATTTTACGTGCCCATTTCAAAGGTAAAATATTGAATTTCAGCAGCCTATTTAAAGGGTAAAATAATGAATTGCAGCTGCCTATTTAAATCGTAAAATAGTCAATTTCAGCAGCCTAATTAAAGGGTAAAATTGTGAATTTCGGCAGCCTATTTAAAGGGTAAATTAGTGAATTTCAGCTGGCTATTTTAAGGGTAAAATGTTGAATTTTAGCTGCCCATTTAAAGGGTAAAATGTTGAATTTTAGCTGACTATTTAAAGGGTAAAATGTTGAATTTTAGCTGGCTATTTAAAGGGTAAAATGTTGAATTTTAGCTGGCTATTTAAAGGGTAAAATTGGGAATTTCAGATGCCCATTTAAAGGGTAAAATGTTGAATTTTAGCTGACTATTTAAAGGGTAAAATGTTGAATTTTAGCTGCCCATTTAAAGGGTAAAATCGGGAATTTCAGATGCCTATATGAAGGATAGAATAAGGACTTCTAGCAGTCTATATAAAGGATAACAGATTGAATAAATTTAAGAATAAACGAGTGCTTTCCATTAGTTTATTTCAAGGATAGAATAGTGAAACATAGCTGCCCCTATTTAAATGATAAAATATGGTTTTCTGACAGCCTGTTTATTATTATTATTATTATTATTATTATTATTATTATTATTATTATTATTTGCTAAGTTACAACCCGGATTGGAAAACCAGGATACTATAAGCCAAGGGGCTCCAACAGAGAAAATAGCCCAGTAAGGAAAGGAAACATTAACAACATTAAAATAAATATTTCTTTTATAAACTATAAAACTTTAACGGAACAAGACGAATAGAAATAAGATAGAATAGTGTGCTTGAGTGTACCCTCAGGCAAGAGAACTTTAACCCAGGACAGTGGAAGACCATGTTACAGAGGTCATGGCACTATTCAAAGAATATAATTGAGAATTCTAGCAACCGTTGTAAAGGATGAAAAAAATTAATTTTGTACGTCTATTTAAAGGAAAAAATAGAGAATTTTGGTAGCTTATCCGTAGGATAAATTAATGTAGTCCTGTATCCTATTTAAAGGATAAAATATTGAATTCCAAAAGCCTACTTGAAAGACAAAATTGTGAATTATAGCAATATTTACAGGAGGAAATAGTGAATTAAAGATAGATTTTGAATTTAAATAGCCCATTAAAAGGACATAAAATGGAAATCTAGTTTTACATGAAAGCCAAAGTAAGAATGTAAATATCAGTGTAATATTAGATTGAAAATATAATTAACTTTGTTATACTGAATAAAAATTCAAGCCAAAACCTTCCAAAGATAAATGAATTCAAAATTTCATTTAGAATATTTGGAATGAGAAAACTGAAGCAGAGATAAAAAAAAAGACTATACATAAAAGTAAAAGAATTACGAATATCAAACTACAAAGCTGAAATAGGAAAAAAATTCCAGATCCATTTCTAGTGAAATTTGGATCCCCGTATAAAAAAAAAGATTTTTTTTTTTTTTTTTTTTTTTTTTTTTTTTTTTTTTTTTTTTTTTATGTACCTGCACGACATATGCAAAGCCCCATTCTGCATAGAAATGGAGTGTTATGTTTTGTTTGTGGAATGCAGTACAGGTAAAAAAAGCTGAATGCCAAAGGAGAGGGCTTAAAAAATATTAATCATGGAAATAACACTAGGGAAATGGGACCATGTATATCATATATATATATATATATATATATATATATATATATATATATATATATATATATATATATATATATATATATATATATGTATATATATATATATTTATATATATATATGTATATATATATTTACATATATATATATTTATATATATATATATATATATATATATATATATATATATATATATATATATATATATATATATACATACACACATACAGACACATAACCACAACAACAACAACAACAATTTCACCCGTTTCTAGTCCACTGCAGGACAGAAGCCTCAGACAGGTCCTTAGTCATGTCTTGGATTTGGCCAGTATTCTACACCACGCTGCCCAGTGCAGATCGGTGATAGTTGGGGAGTTTCGTCATATCGCTCACAGCAAACCAAGCTAGTATGGGATATCCATATATATATATATATATATATATATATATATATGTATATATATAATATGCAGTATATATATACTGTACATATATACATATACATCTCCCCCATATAATAAAGAGCTCTCCCCTTCCCTCGGGTAGGAGGATGGGAGTAGCCATACCCTGGTGAGAGTTGAGTGCGTGTATGTGCATATCTATTAGAATATTTAGCCGTATTTTTTGACGGGTTGATACAGCAGTATGTATATATATACACATATATAAATGTGTTTTTTATATATGTACAGTATATTTATCAGTGTGTGTATATATATATATATATATATATATATATATATATATATATATATATATATATAACATATACATTTATATAATAACCATGTAGTTATTACGCTTATGCCGCTGAAAATGAAGTCTATTGTACGACGATAAGCTCAATTTATGAGAGAAACAGCAATTGTGAGCCATTTAGACCGGCGGCATCTAGCACTCGTATCTCTCCAAACACACCCTTTTTATAGCATAATAAAAGCCGCTTCCTTCACTATGCTTCTCTTCTGGTACTCTGAGAAAGGGGGAGAGGGCGGGGGGGGGGGGGTCTGGATGTTATTCGTTCTTTGCTATGTTTTTAGCTGGGGGAAATAAAGGGGAAGTGAGTTTGGGGGGGGGGGAGGGTTACTGTGCGCAGACCTGCTTTTATGTTGGGTGGTTGAGGCGTGGGACGTGGTACGAGTGTTTCGGGACGAGTTGACTATTTTCGGGACGATTTAACTATTTTTGGGACGAGTTGCCTATTTTCGGGAACTATTTTTGGGACGAGTAGCCTATTTTCGGGAACTATTTTTGGGACGAGTTGCCTATTTTCGGGAACTATTTTTGGGACGAGTTGCCTATTTTCGGGAACTATTTTTGGGACGAGTTGCCTATTTTCGGGAACTATTTTTGGGACGAGTTGCCTATTTTCGGGAACTATTTTTGGGACGAGTTGACTATTTTCGGGACGAGTTGACTATTTTCGGGACGAGTTAACTATTTTTGGGACGAGTTGACTATTTTCGGGACGAGTTGACTATTTTCGGGACGAGTTAACTATTTTTGGGACGAGTTGACTGTTTTCGGGACGATTTAACTATTTTCGGGACGAGTTAACTATTTTCGGGACGAGTTAACTATTTTTGGGACGAGTTGACTATTTTCGGGACGATTTAACTATTTTTGGGACGAGTTGCCTATTTTCGGGATGATTTAACTATTTTTGGGACGAGTTGACTTTTCGGGACGATTTAACTATTTTCGGGACGAGTTAACTATTTTTGGGATGATTTAACTATTTTCGGGACGATTTAACTATTTTCGGGACGTGTTAACTATTTTTGGGACGAGTTTACTATTTTCGGGACGATTGAACTATTTACGGGACGAGTTAACTATTTTTGGGACGATTGAACTATTTTCGGGACGAGTTGATTATTTTTGGGACGAGTTGAAAATTTTTGGGACGAGTTGAATATTTTTGGGACGAGTTAACTATTTTCGGGACGAGTTGAATATTTTCAATGCGATTTCAGATGCCTTTGTCTTAATTGTTATTTTCTTGGTATCTGTGCTTCGGTAAATAAGAAATATGTTTATTGACGTATTGGTTTATTCATTTACAATAACAAATGCAGCCGTTTCTAGTCCATTGCAGGACAAAGGCCTCAAACATTTTCTTTCTATATCAATTATGTTTTAATGCTCTTGATGTTTTTAATATTTTATTCTAATTTTTCATTACTTCCTATATCGTTTATTTATTTCCTTATTTCCTTTCCTCACTGGACTATTTTTCCTTGTTGGACCCTTTGGGCTTACAGTATCTTGCTTTTCCAACTAGGGTTGAAGCTTAGCTAGTAATAATAATCATATGTCAATTCATGTCTGAGGCCTGGCCAGTTTTCTTCATCACACTGACCAGTGTTGATTGGTGATGGTGGGAGATTTTTATGTGCTCGCTCACAACAAAGCAATCGAATATGGGTGGCCTTGACTAGTGCAACTTAGCTGGTCATGGGATTACCCAAACCGGTTCACTTCGTTAGGGTATCCCTACTTAGAAAAGCAGATTTGTTCACACACATAAACAAATATATATATATATATATATATATATATATATATATATATATATATATATATATATATATATATATATATATATTATATATATATATATATATGTATACTGTTTTCATATATTAAAGAAAGAGAAAAATTTGTAATATTTTTTTTTTTTGGTAAATCAAGAAATATTTTATCTTGGCAAAATGTAAATTTTTAATATATCAAAGCATTTTTTACTTTCATTTTTGAAAGAAATCAAGAGATAAGGTTTTGAGGAAATTTTAACCTAAAAGGTTACAAAAATATAATTTTCTTAGTTTTTCACTTTAAAAAAAGCTGTATTGAATAATACTATGAACATACATTATATTAATTGAGAGAGATAGAGAGAGAGAGAGAGAGAGAGAGAGAGAGAGAGAGAGAGAGAGAGAGAGAGAGAGACTAGGACGACCCAAACTTTTCTTCTTTATGGATTATTCAACAAGGGACTTTTTTTATTCTTTTTGTAAATATAAACAACAAGGTTGGTTAAGCTTTAGGGAAAGAAAAATAAAAAAACAGTAAAATGTTCCACTACGATTACTTAAAGTAGAGTTTTGAAAAAATGGTTACCCTGTTCGTGTTTTGAGCTCACGGTTTTTTTTTTTTTTTTTTTTTTTTTTTTTTTTTTTTTTTTTTTTTTTTTTTTTTTTTTTTGACCGCGCAATATGTTCCATTTAACATTATATATCTTGAGATCCTAAATCAAGGGTAGAAGAGACTCTTTAGCTATGGTAAGCTCTCCTCTAGGGGAAGGATACTCCAAAATCAAACCAATGTTCTCTAGTCTTGTTCTCTAATCTTTCATAGTGTCATAGCCTTTGTACCATGGTCTTCCACTGTCTTGGGGTAGAGTTCTCTTGCTTGAGGGTACACTCAGGCACATTTTTCTATCATATTTCTCTTCCTCTTGCTTTTTTTTAAGTTCTCATAGTCTATATATATATATATATATATATATATATATATATATATATATATATATATATATATGTGTGTGTGTGTGTGTGTGTGTGTGTGTGTGTGTGTGTGTGTCCGCGCGTGCGTGCGTGTGTGTAAAAGATGGGATAACCAGAAATAAAAAAAATGGGTCCTAATCACATTTTAAAATAAATTGAGATAATTATTATTATTATTATTATTATTATTATTATTATTATTATTACTTGCTAAGCTACAATCCTAGTTGGAAAAGCAGGATGCTATAAGCCCAGCGGCCCCAAAAGGGAAAATAGCCCAGTGAGGAAAGGAAACAAGGAAAAATAAAATACTTCAAGGATACTAACAACATTAAAATAAATATTTCCTTTATAAATTATAAAAACTTTAACAAAACAAGAAGAGAAATAAGATAGAATAGTGTCCCCGAGTGTACCCTCAAGCAAGAGAACTCTAATCCAAGACAGTGGAAGACCATGGCACAGAGGCTATGGCACTATCCAGGACAGGAGAACAATGGTTGGATTTTGGAGTGTCCTCATAGCAGAAGTGCCTATCACAACTAAAGTCTCTTTGTGAGAGAGAATTTTAGATCTTCCTTAATATTCACCTATGTAAAAATAAACAATTAAAGCAGTCAGTATCCTATCGCCTCTTGTAAAATGGGCGGGTATAGAAATTGGAAGATGTGATGTTGGTCTGCAAGATGAGAAGCTCCAAACGCAAATAACTGATCGCTTCTTTAAAGTTGTAAGACTATAGAAAATTGGGGCGGTGGTGAGATTAATTGTGGAGAATCAAAATAATGATGTATTCGCTCTTTAAAAACGGTAGGCTTAAAGAATAATGGGAGAGAGAATAGGCCTTTTCATGTCGACCTAGTTGTTGTTGTTGTTATTATTATTATTATTATTATTATTATTATTATTATTTCTATTATTTCTATTATTATCATTGTTGTTATTATTATTATTATTATTATTATTATTATTATTATTATTATTATTAGCTAAGCTACAATCTTAGTTAGAAAATCAAGGTGCTATAAGCCCAAGGGTTCCAACAGGGAAAAGTAGCCACGGGAGGAGAGAGAGAGAGAGAGAGAGGAGAGAGAGAGGAGAGAGAGAGAGAGAGAGAGAGAGAGAGAGAGAGAGAGAGAAAGTGTGTTACTCCTATTTGATTACTTGTATTGAGAGAGAGAGAGAGAGAGAGAGAGAGAGAGAGAGAGAGAGAGAGAGAGAGAGAGACTCCCCTTTGAATACTTGTATTGCGAGAGAGAGAGAGAGAGAGAGAGAGAGAGAGAGAGAGAGAGAGAGAGAGAGAGAGAGAGATTCTGTGTGCGTTACTCCCATTTGAATACTTGTATTGAGAGAGAGAGAGAGAGAGAGAGAGAGAGAGAGAGAGAGAGAGGAGAGACTATTTTTTTTATTTCATATTTAATTCTCTTATCTGTACCAGTCAGTCAAATTAAAGTTGACGTCACAAAAGAACAGTCAGTGATCCAGGGTCCTGTGAATGCATGATATCACCTTTTTGAATAAATGATTTTAATATTTAATAGGTAGATAAATAAACACACGTTACGATTAACCATATGAGCACTCGCTATATTTAATAAATTATAAATTTACTATTACACCTTAGCTCGCTGTTCTATGTTATTTTTCTTCCTCTTGCGTTTTTTATGTTTTTTGGTTTATATATGGAAAATATAATTTAATGTTATTACTTTTTTTTTAAATATTTTTTTTATTGTATTAATTCTCTTGTAATGTATTCATTTCCTTGTTTCCTTTCCGTACTGGACTATTTTTCCTTGTTGGAGCCCTTGGGCTTAAAGCATCTTGATTTTCCAAGTAGGGTTGTAGCTTAGCTGCTAATAATAATAATAATAATAATAATAATAATAATAATAATAATAATAATAATAATTAAAATAATAATTAAAATATCCTTTATTTTGGATATTTCAAAGCACAAACAAGATGCCCTTCTTTTTATGTTCAAAGAAAAAAATTTATTTATAGATATAAATTAAAATATTTACGAAATATGATCAGTTTGTGATAAATAATAGATGATAATGATAATAAATAAATAAATAAATGATGAATAATTCATGAATATCTATCACTAACACTCGTGATTTTAATCAATATAAATATCAATCACAAGGGCATTTAATATTGATATCTACCTAGTAATAATAATAATAATAATAATAATAATAATAATAATAATAATAATAATAATAATAATAATAATACTGTATATCCACTGGCAATTCATTTATGATAAATGCTTCTGGCTGGGGCAAGGATTCGAGCCCATGCGTGGGTGTCTGGCCGGGGCAAGGAATCGAGCCCATGCGTGGGTGTCTGGCTGGGGCAAGGATTCGAGCCCATGCGTGGGTGTCTGGCTGGGGCAAGGATTCGAGCCCATGCGTGGGTGTCTGGCTGGGGCAAGGAATGGAGCCCATGCGTGGGTGTCTGGCTGGGGCAAGGAATCGAGCCCATGCGTGGGTGTCTGGCTGGGGCAAGGAATCGAGCCCATGCGTGGGTGTCTGGCTGGGGCAAGGATTCGAGCCCATGCGTGGGTGTCTGGCTGGGGCAAGGATTCGAGCCCATGCGTGGGTGTCTGGCTGGGGCAAGGAATGGAGCCCATGCGTGGGTGTCTGGCTGGGGCAAGGAATCGAGCCCATGCGTGGGTGTCTGGCTGGGGCAAGGATTCGAGCCCATGCGTGGGTGTCTGGCTGGGGCAAGGATTCGAGCCCATGCGTGGGTGTCTGGCTGGGGCAAGGATTCGAGCCCATGCGTGGGTGTCTGGCTGGGGCAAGGATTCGAGCCCATGCGTGGGTGTCTGGCTGGGGCAAGGAATGGAGCCCATGCGTGGGTGTCTGGCTGGGGCAAGGAATCGAGCCCATGCGTGGGTGTCTGGCTGGGGCAAGGAATGGAGCCCATGCGTGGGTGTCTGGCTGGGGCAAGGAATCGAGCCCATGCGTGGGTGTCTGGCTGGGGCAAGGAATCGAGCCCATGCGTGGGTGTCTGGCTGGGGCAAGGATTCGAGCCCATGCGTGGGTGTCTGGCTGGGGCAAGGAATCGAGCCCATGCGTGGGTGTCTGGCTGGGGCAAGGATTCGAGCCCATGCGTGGGTGTCTGGCTGGGGCAAGGAATCGAGCCCATGCGTGGGTGTCTGGCTGGGGCAAGGATTCGAGCCCATGCGTGGGTGTCTGGCTGGGGCAAGGAATGGAGCCCATGCGTGGGTGTCTGGCTGGGGCAAGGAATCGAGCCCATGCGTGGGTGTCTGGCTGGGGCAAGGAATGGAGCCCATGCGTGGGTGTCTGGCTGGGGCAAGGAATCGAGCCCATGCGTGGATGTCTGGCTGGGGCAAGGAATCGAGCCCATGCGTGGGTGTCTGGCTGGGGCAAGGAATGGAGCCCATGCGTGGGTGTCTGGCTGGGGCAAGGAATGGAGCCCATGCGTGGGTGTCTGGCTGGGGCAAGGATTCGAGCCCATGCGTGTGTGTCGAAACAGTGACAGAATGGACTTTGGATAGCCTGGTTGGTTGGTTGGTAATAGTCACAGCTGGCATTGCTTCGACTCAGAGGCATTGGTTCGAATTCTTGCCCAGCCTGAAGTATTTATCATAAACTAATTTCCAGTGGATATATAGTATTATTATTATTATTATTATTATTATTATTATTATTATTATTAATGTTGTTGTTATTATTATTATTTTTATTATTATTATTATTATTATTATTATTATTATTAATATTATTATTATTATTATTATCAATTTTATCTTTATTATTATTATCATTAATGTTGTTGTTTTTATTATTATTATTATTATTATTATTATTATTATTATTATTATTATTAATAGGTAAGCTACAACCCTAGTTGGAAAAGCGAGATGCTATAAGCCTAAAGGCTTGAACAGGGAAAAATAGTCCAGTGAGGAAAGGAAATAAGAAAATAAACGATATAAAAAGTAATAAACAATTAAAATAAAATATTTAAAAAACAGTAACAGCATTAAAACAGATATTTCATATAATCGATAAATAGACCTTTGTCAGCCTGTTCAACATAAAATCGTTTGTTGCAATTTTAAACTTTTGAAGTTCTACTGATTCAACTACCCGATTCGGAAGATCATTCCACAGTTTGGTCACAGCTGGAATAAAACTTCTAGAATACTATGTAGTATTGAGTCTCATGATGGAGAAGGCCAGGCTATTAGAATTAACTGCCTGCTGAAGTTCTACTGATTAAACTACCCGATTAGGAAGATCATTCCACAAATTGGTCACAGCTGGAATAAAACTTCTAGAATACTATGTAGTATTGAGCCTCATGATAGAGAAGGCCTGGCAATTAGAATTAACTGCCTGCTGAAGTTCTACTGATTAAACTACCCGAATAGGAAGATCATTCCACAAATTGGTCACAGCTGGAATAAAACTTATAGAGTATTGTGCACACAATTACACATATAGTGAATGTGTATATATATATATATATATATATATATATATATATATATATATATATATATA
>NC_090753.1:70410459-70417959 GCF_036898095.1 Palaemon carinicauda
ATGTATAAAAAATATCCATAAACCCAGGCCAACTTGATTCCTAATAATCTGTGTACAGAAAATTTCCATAGGCCCAATAAACTATATACATAAATTATCTATACACTACAGTAACCTTAATTCATAATAACCTATTTAAAACACTGAAAAATAAAATCTAAATTTCTTATCCTTCCGGTGATAAAAAACACATTTTCCCCCAAATACTTTTTCTCCCCCAAAATTTCCCCCACAAAACCCGGAGAATGTTCTCCACGAAAAAGCAAGAAAGCAAAATATGATTATGCGAAAACTTCTGCAACACATAAAAAAAGGAAAACTCAAAAAAAGGAAAACGCAAAAAAAAGGAAAACGCAAAAAAAGGAAAACGCACAAAAAAGGAAAACGCAAAAAAGGAAAACGCACAAAAAAGGAAAACGCAAAAAAAGGAAAACGCAAAAAAGGAAAACTCAAAAAAAGGAAAACGCAAAAAAAAGGAAAACGCAAAAAAAGGAAAACGCACAAAAAAGGAAAACGCAAAAAAGGAAAACGCACAAAAAAGGAAAACGCAAAAAAAGGAAAACGCAAAAAAAGGAAAACGCAAAAAAGGAAAAGGCATAAAAAGGAAAACGCAAAAAAAGGAAGGAAATATAAATTCCATACTCGAGAGAGAGATGCCAAAAATACCTTTTGAAAAGAAAGTTTTCAATCTGGTGGCGTTTTAACAGCCACTGACTTTTAAGGTTCCTTTTAAGGGTATTTTTATTGCACGACTTAATTTTCCCTTTCAACTCCAGTCCCATTTTTTCCCTGTCCTTTTTCCCCCCCAGATTGTCAAAAGGTTTCTTCAATCCCTTCTTTATATCTTTTTTTATTTTTAGTTTTTTTATTTCTTTTTTATTACTCTATTTGTTTCTTGCCATGACTCTTGTTTCACATTTTTCACTTATATTTTTCATTATATTGTTTTTTTAAGATTGTCAAAAGTTTTCTTCAATCCCTTATTTGTACTTTTTATTTTTTTTTCATTCCTCTATTTGTTTCTTGCAATGACTCTTGCTTCGCATTTTCACTTATATTTTTTCATTATTATTTTTTTTTTTCGAGATTGTCAAAAGGTTTCTTCAATCCCTTTATATATATGTATAATTTTTTTTAAGTTTTTTTATTTCTTTTTTATTACTCTATTTGTTTCTTGCCATGACTCTTGCTTCACATTTTTCTCTTATATTTTTCATTATATTGTTTTTTTCGTGATTGTCAAAAGGTTTCTTCAATCCCTTATTTATATTTTTTTTTAACTTTTTTTTTTCTTTTTTATTCCTCTATTTGTATCTTACGATGACTCTTGCTTTACACTTTTCACTTTTATTTTTCCTTATATTGTCTTTTGGTAAAATTGATGAACTTGAGACACTTCTGCGTTGCAAAAAATAAGGTCTTATTTTCGTACCATTGTCTTATTTTTTTCATATTCTTCTTTTACTTATCTTTTAGTTTGTGATATTCTTTCTCTAGTATGTTCATATATTCTCTTGGAGTTCATCCTCATATTACTTTATTTTATATCCATGGCTTTATTACAAAAGAGCTTTCTATCTAAAAGAAAGAAAAGAAAGAAAATCATCCAGAAAAAATATGTTCCCGTAATTACCACTAAGACTATAAATAATAATAATAATAATAATGATGATGATAATAATAAAAGTTACTTCTTTAATTAGCATTATTATTCATTATTCACATTATTAAGAAAAAACAATAAAATAACAGCACAGACACACACACACACACACACACACACACACATATATATATATATATATATATATATATATATATATATATATATATATATTATATATATATATATGTGTGTGTGTGTGTGTGTGTGTGTGTGTGTGTGTGTGTATATATGTGTGTATATATGTATATATATATATATATATATATATATATATAGAGAGAGAGAGAGAGAGAGAGAGAGAGAGAGAGAGAGAGAGAGAGAGAGAGAGAGAGAGAGAGAGACTCGCTCTTTATTATAAAGGGGAGATTTGTGTCTATATGAATGCTTCATTTCTTTAAATGTTTAAAGTTAACTCGTGACGAAAACTTCTAGGGAAATGTCAACAATAAACTGTTACACAATGTCCTAGTGCTCAAATCCTCTCCACCCACTTAGGAATAGGGAGGACCAGGCAATGGCTGCAGCTGATAACTCAGTAGGTGGACCTTGAGGAGTTAGAAACCTACATTCTGTGAGAGTATCTTGAAGTTGGGAGTCACGGATAAAAAAACATTAAAAAATCATTAATATAAAAAAGGAAAATTAAACATATAACATTTTTTAACCTTCTTGCCTGAGGGTACATTCGGGCACGCTGTTCTACCTTATTTCTCTTCCGCTTATTTTCCAAGTTTTTATAGTTTATATATGAAAGATCTAATTTAATTTTGTTACTGTTCTTAAAACATTTTAGTATGTTTATCACTTCTCTTGTGCTTTCCTCATTGGGTTATTTTTTTCCCTGTTGGAGCCCTTGGGATTATAGCATCTTGCTTTCCCAACTAGGGTTATAGCTTAGCTTGTAGTAGTAGTAATAATAATAATAATAATAATAATAATAATAATAAAGATAGTAATAATAATAATAACAATAATGATAATATTGATAATAAAGATAGTAATAATAATAATAATAATAATAATAATAATTATAATAATAATAATAAGAGTAATAATAGTAATAGTAATAATAATAATTATAATGAATAATAGTAAATAATAATAAAAATAAATAAATATATAATAACAAATAATAATAATAATAATAATTATAATGAATAATAGTAAATAATAACAATAAAAAAATAAATAAATAATAACAAATAATAATGATAAATAATTATAATTAATAATATGTTATTCTTTTTTCTTTTCCCTATCTGTGGCAATGACATTCCAGAGAGCTTTGATTGATAGTCAAAGATACCATTTGATGAAAGCTGTTTCAAGTCTGTTTATTACTTTTTTCCTAGAAGCATTGTTGGCTGCCATTATATATTTAACATTTAATTACCTCAATCAGAATCATTTATTGAATACTCAAGCTTGTTTTTAGTGATTTGTTATTTGAGAAATTTTAATTTTGGAAAATACGTAATGTATAATATTGTTATATTTTGATGGGAAATTAACTTTCTGATAAGTTTCCTTTTTGAAAAGGGTGGGGGGGGGGGCTTGTTGTTGGGCGGGGTGTGGGTTTTTAATGTATTTATAATTAATATTTTATTATTATTAATTATAATTGTTATTTATTATTATTATTATTATTATTATTATTATTATTATTATTATTATATATTTATTTATTGTTATTATTATTTACTATTATTCATTATAATTATTATTATTACTATTACTATTATTACTCTTATTATAATTATTATTATCATTATTATCATTATTATTATTATTATTACTATCTTTATTATCAATATTATCATTATTGTTAATATTATTATTATTATTATTATTACTACTACAAGCTAAGCTATAACCCTAGTTGGGAAAGCAAGATGCTATAATCCCAAGGGCTCCAACTGTGGAAAAATAGCCCAGTGAGGAAAGGAAACAAGGAAATGAATAAACTACAAGGGAAGTAATAAACAATCAAAATGAAATATTTTAAGAACAGTAACAACATTAGATTAGATATTTCATATATAAACTATAAAAACTTGGAAAACAAGAGGAAGAGAAATAAGATAAAACAGCGTGCCCGAATGTACCCTCAAAGAAGAGAGTTAAAAGATGTTATATTTTGAATTTTTTATTTTTATATATTAATGATTTTTAATGACACTCCGTGACACCCAACATCAAGATACTCTCACAGAATGTAGGTTTCTAACTCCTCAAGGTCCCACCTACTGAGTTATCAGCTGCAGCCATTGCCTGGTCCTCCCTATTCCTAAGTGGGTGGAGAGGATTTGAGCACTAGGACATTGTGCAACAGTTTATTATTGACCTGTCTCTTGAAGTTAGCGCTCACGAGTTACCTTTAAACATTGGAAAAAAAAATGAAGTATTTATATAGACACAAATCTCCCCTTTGTAATGAAGAGCGAGTCTCTCTCTCTCTCTCTCTCTCTCTCTCTCTCTCTCTCTCTCTCTCTCTCTCTCTCTCTCTCTGTAGTTAAGTTATTGAAATGCTTTTTCTTAATGTGAATAATAATGATAATGAAAGAATTAACTTTTATTATTATTATTATTATTATTATTATTATTATTATTATTATTATTATTAGTAGTAGTAGTAGTAGTAATAGTAGTAGTAGTAGTAGTAGTGGCAGTAGTAGTAGTAATGGCGATCGTATATTTTTTCTAGGTTATTTTCTTTCTTTTAGACAGAAAGTTTTTTTTTGTAAAAAAAAGATATATATATATATATAAAGTAAGTTAAAATAAGGATGAATTCCAAGAGAATATATAAATAAACTACAGAGAAAAGTAACACAAAATAAAAGAAAATAAAGAATATGAAAAAAAAAATGAGACAATGGTACGAAAATAAGACTTTACTTTTTGCAACGCATTTGTCTCGATACCATCAATTTTCTCAAAAGTCAGTATTATGGAAAATAAAAGTAAGAAATGTGAAGCAAGAGTCATAGTAAGAAACAAATAGAGGAATAAAAAAGAAATGAAAAAAAAAACTAAAGAAAAAAATATAAAGAAGTAATTGAAGAAACCTTTCGACAATCTCGAAAAAAAAAATATTATGAAAAAATATAAGTGAAAATGTGAAACAAGAGTCATCGTAAGAAACAAATAGAGGAATAAACAAGAAATAAAAAAACTTAAAAAAAATATACATATATATAAAGGGATTGAAGAAACCTTTTGACAATCTCGAAAAAAATATAATGAAAAAATATAAGTGAAAAATGTGAAGCAAGAGTCAAATAGAGGAATAAAAAAAATAAAAACAAGTATAAATAAGGGATTGAAGAAACCTTTTGACAATCACGAAAAAAACAATATAATGAAAAATAAAATTGAAAAATGTGAAGCAAGAGTCGTTGCAAGAAACAAATAGAGGAATAAAAGAAAATAAAAGTACAAAGAAGGGGTTGAAGAAACCTTTTGACAATCTTGAAAAAAACAATATAATGAAAAATATAAGTGAAAAATGTGAAGCAAGAGTCATTGCAAGAAACAAATAGAGTAATAGAAAAAAATAAAAAAACTAAAAGAAGAAAAAAATATAAAGAAGGAATTGAAGAAACCTTTTGACAATCACGAAAAAAACAATATAATGAAAAATAAAATTGAAAAATGTGAAGCAAGAGTCACTGCAAGAAACAAATAGAGTAATAAAAAAGAAATAAAAAAACTAAAAAATAAAAAAATATAAAGAAGGGATTGAAGAAACCTTTTGACAATCTGGGGGGGAAAGGACAGGGGAAAAAATGGGATTGGAGTTGAAAGGGAAAATTAAGTCGTGCAATAAAAATACCCTTAAAAGGAAACCTTAAAAGTCAGTGGCTGTTAAAACGCCACCAGATTGAAAACTTTCTTTTCAAAAGGTATTTTTGGCATCTCTCTCTCGACTATGGAATTTATATTTCCTTCCTTTTTTGAGTTTTCCTTTTTTTATGTGTTGCACAAGTTTTGGCATAATCATATTTTGCTTTCTTGCTTTTTCGTGGAAAACCTTCTCCGGGTTTTGTGGGGGAAATTTTGGGGGAGAAAAAGTATTGGGGGAAAATTTGTTTTTTTATCACCGGAAGGATAAGAAATTTATATTTTATTTTTCAGTGTTTTAAATAGGTTATTATGAATTAAGCTTACTGTAGTGTATGGATATTTTTATGTATATAGTTTATTGGGTTTATGGATATTTTTTATACATAGATTATTATGAATTAAATTGACTTGGGCTTTTGGATATTTTCTGTACATAGATTATTAGGAATCAAGTTGGCCTGGGTTTATGGATATTTTTTATACATAGATTATTATGAATTAATTTAACTTGGTCTTATGGATATTTTCTGTACATAGATTATTATGAATTAATTTGACTTGGGTTTATGTATATTTTTTGTACATAGATTATTATGAATTAACTTAACTTTGGTTTATGGATATTGTCTGTACATAGATTAGTATGAATTAATTTGACTTGGGTTTATGTATATTTTCTGTATATAGATTATTATGAATTAATTTAACTTTGGTTTATATACATTTTCTGTAAATAGATTATTATGAATTAATTTAACTTTGGTCAATAGATATTTTCTGTACATAGATTATTATGAATTAATTTAACTCTGGTTAATGGATATTTTCTGTACATAGATTATTATGAATTAACTTGACTTGGGTTTGTGGATATTTTCTGTATATAGATTATTATGAATTAATTTAACTTTGGTTTATATATATTTTCTGTACATAGATTATTATGAATTAATTTAACTTGGGTTTATGTATATTTTCTGTACATAGAATATTATGAATTAATTTGACTTGGGTTTATGTATATTTTTCTGTACATAGATTATTATGAATTAATTTGACTTGGGTTTATGTATATTTTTTGTACATAGATTATTATGAATTAACTTAACTTTGGTTTATGGATATTTTCTGTACATAGATTATTATGAATTAATTTGACTTGGGTTTATGTATATTTTCTGTACGTAGATTATTATGAATTAATTTGACTTGGGTTTATGTATATTTTCTGTACATAGATTAATAGGAATTAAATTGACTTGAGTTTATAGATATTTTCTGTACATAGATTAATAGGAATTAAATTGACTTGAGTTTATGGATATTTTATGTATAAATTACGTGAATGTGATGTAAAATTTTCTATAAATTTCTAATTTTGGATTATATCAAATCTCACAATAATTACCTTATCTACTCTGCAACTTGAAAACAAGCTCAAAAAGTTATTTTTTCTAATTTTGGATTACATCAATTCGCTCAGTTACATTCTGCGACTTGAAAAAAAAAAACGAAGTTTTTTTTTTTTTTTTTTTTTTTTTTTTTTTTTTTTTTTTTTTTTTTTTTTGTACTGTATTACCCTTTTCCGTCTGCGTTATTGCCCATGGCATTTGCGACGCCAGTTGATTTATAATTGTTCATAAATTATTTTTTTGTTTAAGATCTCGAGCACACTACTCTATATTGTTTCACTTCCTCTTGTTATTTTTATGTTTTTATATTTTTATATGAAAAATTTATTTCAATGTTATTATCTTTCCTCACTGGACCATGTTCCCTATTGGAACCCTTGGGCTTATAGCATCCTGCTTTTCTAACTAGGGTTGTAGCTTAGCAAATAATAATAATGAAGATTTAATCCCCTTGTTATTTTAAGTTTTTATATTTTATATATGAAAAATTTATTTCAATGTTGTTATTATCTTTCCTCACTGGACCATTTTCCCTGTTTCCTCACTGGACCATTTTCCCTGTTTCCTCACTGGACC
>NC_090753.1:70420459-70425459 GCF_036898095.1 Palaemon carinicauda
TTATTTCGTTTAAAACAATAATATATTACAACTTACAATAGAAGAATTATATAGTATATATACCCACCTCCCGTAAAAAAATTGTTTATTTCTTCTAAAAATAATAATATATTACAACTAACAATAGAAGAAAATTGTTTATTTCGTTTAAAAATAATAATATATTACAACTAACAATAGAAGAATTATATAATATACATACCCACCTCCCGTAAAAAAATTGTTTATTTCGTCTAAAAACAATAATATATTACAACTAACAATAGAAGAATTAAATAATATACATACCTACATCTGAAAAAAAGTCCATAAAGTTAAACATTTGGTAAAAACATTTAAGAGAAATTAACCACAAATCGTTTTTAGGCAGAAAAATCTATTTTCCCAATAGACGCCTTCACTCCCAGGTGACAAACATGACAGGGAAATCCAATATGGCTGTAGGAGCCTAATCTGTTCTCCCTTTTGTATCTCGGCTTAAGTGAATATCCTGAAGGGGGTTGCCAGAAGACGCCTTCCAGCGAGCGCTTTTAAGGCCACAAAAACCGCCCTCTCCCGAAAAAAGGGAAGGTGTATAGCTCCTACATTTTAGTTGGAGCCTGGTGTAAAAAGGTTTTTCCTTTTTCCCCGTCCCCCCTCTACCTCATATTCCTGCTCCTCCTCCTCCTCCTCCGCCTTCTCTTCTTCTTCTTCTTCTTCTTCTTCTTCTTCTTCTTCTTCTTCTCCTCCTCCTACCCTTCTTCTTCTTCTTCTTCTTCTTCTTCTTCTTCTTCTTCATCCTCCTCCTCCTCCTACTCTTCTTCTTCTTCTTCTTCTTCTTCATCCTCCTCCTCCTCCTCCTACTCTTCTTCTTCTTCTTCTTCTTCTTCTTCTTCTCCTCCTCCTCCTCCTACTCTTCTTCTTCTTCTTCATCCTCCTCCTCCTCCTCCTACTCTTCTTCTTCTTCTTCTTCTTCATCCTCCTCCTCCTCCTCCTCTTCTTCTTCGTCTTCTTCTTCTTCTTCTTCTTCTTCTTCTACTCTTCTTCTTCTTCTTCTCCTCCTCTTCTTCTTTCTCTTCTTCATCCTCCTCCTCCTCTTCTTCTCCTCTTCTTCTTCTTCACCTCCTCCTCCTCCTCCTCCTCCTCCTCCTCCTCCTCTTCTTCTCCTCTTCTTCTTCGTCTTCTTCTTCCTCCTCCGTCTCCTCCTCCTCTTCTTCTCTTCGTCTTCTTCTTCTTCTTCTTCCTCCTCCTCCTCTTCTTCTTCTTCTTCTTCTTCTTCTTCATCCTCCTCCTCCTCCTCCTCCTCCTCCTCCAATTCCGGTTCCGAAAGCCCGAATGTTAAGCCGACATTTTAAAGGCCGTTCGAAGCTCACCAACGGCAAAACGCTGAAGTCAAAGCCCGCGAGATGAACCTTCCAACACGGCTGCGTGTTTTGGAGGCAGGTCCGGACGTTGTTGTCCATATTTACATTTAATAAAGGTGGATAAATGGAGGGCGTGTGGCTCCTGCCGCAGTGCTGGGCCCCCTTTCACCCGAGTATGAGGAGGCTGTCTATCTCTGGAGGGGGGTGGGGTGGGGGGGGGGGCGTTCTCGATGTTCAGAGGGAAATAGTTAAAGGGTGTTTGTGTGACCGCGGTAGAAAAGTAGTCTGTGTACATATCGATGTGATATGCTTTTAAGGTAGTTTGTGTGTGTGTGTGTATATATATATTAAATATATAGATATATATATATATATATATATATATATATATATATATATATATATATATATATATATATATATATATATATATATATATATATTTACATGCATACATTCACACACAAACTGCCTTAAAAGCGTATTCCATCGATATATATATATATATATATATATATATATATATATATATATATATATATATATATATATATATATACATACATATATATATATATATATATAAATATATATATACCTGTGTATATATATGTATATATGTATATATATATATATATATATATATATATATATATATATATATATATATATATATATATATACAGATTTATTGATTTATTTAACGTTTTCTGGCATCCGAACATATAAGGTCATTGACGCAGAGAGAGAGAGAGAGAGAGAGAGAGAGAGAGAGAGAGAGAGAGAGAGAGAGAGAGAGAGAGAGAGAGAGAGAACACTTTTTGATGTCTCAACATTTAAAACAATGAAAAATGATGATAAAGAGGGAACTCTGATGATAAAGAAAGAGAGAGAGAGAGAGAGGTGATTATAAAAGCATTGCAACAGAGATGTTCATAATATTCATATATTGATAAAGAAAATCTTTGTTGAATTAATTTTTAAGAATAACTAATTTTAAAGTTAACTACTGTTAGAGATAGTTGACATAAATGTGCACATACAAAAATTATATATATATATATATATATATATATATATATATATATATATATATATATATATATATATATATATATATATGTGTGTGTGTGTGTGTGTGTGTGTATATATACACACATTATATATATATATATATATATATATATATATATATATATATATATATATATATATATATATATATATATATATATATACTGTATATATACATAAACTTATATATGAGGAAAATTAAGACTTCGAAAGAGTGGACACACATGCTTGCACACAGATTTGATATATATATATATATATATATATATATATATATATATATATATATATATATATATATATATATATATATATATATATATATATATATATATATATATATATATATATAATATTTGTTTGCGTGTGTATATGTATGTCTGGAACTGTGCTTAAACGAAATTTTAAAAAAAATGTAAAAAAAGGACACATACTCTATGGAAATTCCAAACTTTTTTTCTATGTAAGAAAGTTTCACAATCGCTTACATCTAAAGTTACTCCTTAAATGAATTTTATTTCTCGACTTAATTTCGCCACTCGACTTCGGTTTGTATTTATGTCGTTGTGACGTAACTCGAGTTTTATTTATTTATTTTTTTAATTTTTTTTTACGTACGCTGAATCTAATGTTAGATTGTTTTATTATTATTATTATTACTATTATTATTTTTATTATTATTATTATTATTATTAGTAGTAGTAGTAGTAGTAGTAGTAGTAGTAGTAGTAGTAGTAGTAGTAGTAGTAGTAGTATTGTGTTTGTAGGCTCCATAGTTGCAATATTCCTGTATTACTTTTATTTATAGATGTTAAGATGGTCTTGCAACATCCGTGGTTTACTATGCTGACTTTGAAGTTTTTTAAAAGAAAAAAAGATAGGGCTATTCCAGCAAATTTGTGTTTGTGTGTGTGAGAGAGAGAGAGAGAGAGAGAGAGAGAGAGAGAGAGGAGAGAGAGAGAGAGAGAGAGAGAGAGAGAGAGAGAGAGAGGAGTTACTAGGATTTTGGATGTCTCAAAGACGTTTTAGTCCGTCAGTAGTGACTCCATCTGCTCTTTGGTAGAGCGATTTAGTTTAAGCATTTAGAGTTCTTATGATCTTGTCTAACTTATTCTTGAACTCGGTTACTGTGTAACCGTTTATTACATCCACTGGAAGTCTATTCAAAGTCTATTCCTTGAGAGAGAGAGAGAGAGAGAGAGAGAGAGAGAGAGAGAGAGAGAGAGAGAGAGAGAGAGAGAGAGAGAGAGTCATAATGGTTCTGGATGTCGCAAGGAAATTTTAATCTATCCGCTCTTAGGAAGAGTGATTTAGTTTAAGCATTTGTCTTGAACTCGTTTACCGTGTTCCTGAGAGAGAGAGAGAGAGAGAGAGAGAGAGAGAGAGAGAGAGAGAGAGAGAGAGAGAGAGAGAGAGAGAGAGAATGTACACTCATTATTATTTACAGCTCTGACCATCCTCTTTAAATATTAGTCCTTTCGCTAGTTGGGAAAATGACGATATTGTGATTTCAACGACCGAGCTTAACATTTTCAACCATGTCTTTTATAACTCCTAAATAAACGCTAATATTTATATAATATGGAATTTAGAGCTTGTATTAGAAATGATTAATCATTCTATTAATTTGTTCAGGCGACAATTATTGATAGTTGTGGATAATTATTTAGTTGTATATTGAATATTTTTAAGAGACATGAGAAATATTCTTTTAATTTATTTTTATTTTGTTATGGGGTAGGTTTCATTTTCTTATATGATTTCCATATTAAAGCAAATATGAATATTTTATATATAGTGCATTAAATTTTTCTATATATATATATTTTTTTTAATCTACAATAAATTTTTCCGTCTTGGTTTAAGTCTAGAATAAATTTTTTGTGTATTGGTTTAAGGCTAGACTATTTTTTTCCGTCTTGGTTTAAGTCTAGAATAAATTTTTGTGTATTGCTTTAAGGCTAGAGTAATTTTTTCCGTCTTGGTTTAAGTCTAGAATAAATTTTTGTGTATTGGTTTAAGTCTAGAATAATTTTTTCCATCTTGGTTTAAGTCTAAAATAAATTTTTGTGTATTGGTTTAAGGCTAGACTAATTTTTTTCCGTCTTGGTTCAAGTCTAGAATAAATTTTTGTGTATTGGTTTAAGGCTAGACTATTTTTTTCCGTCTTGGTTTAAGTCTAGAATAAATTTTTGTGTATTGGTTTAAGTCTAAAATAATTTTTTCCATCTTGGTTTAAGTCTAGAATAAATTTTTGTTTATTGGTTTAAGTCTAAAATTATTTTTTCCATCTTGGTTTAAGTCTAGAATAAATTTTTCTATCTTTGTTTTAGTCTAGAATAAATTATTTTGTATTTTTGTTTTAGTCTACAATAAATTTTCCTATCTCTTTGTTCTAGTCTACAATACATTTTTTCACCTTTTAGCTTTAGTCTACAATAAATTTTTCCATCGTTTTGTTATAGTTTACAATAAATTTTTCGATCTTTTTTATTTAGTTTACAATCATTTTTTTTTTGTCTTTGTTTTAGTCTGCAATAAATTTTTCTTCCTTTTTGCTTTATTCTACAGTAAATTTTTCTA
>NC_090753.1:70438498-70443498 GCF_036898095.1 Palaemon carinicauda
CTCTCTCTCTCTCTCCTCTCTCTCTCTCTCTCTCTCTCTCTCTCTCTCTCTCTCTCTCTCGGATAAGTAAAACCTATTTCTTGATTTGGTCCGGCAAGGCGAGGCCGAGTTAGTGGGTATATATACATCTGTTTGTCTGTCTGTTAAATAGGATAAGGATATAATCTCCTTAAGGAAGTAAGAAGCTTAAGGATTCACTCTCCCCTTCCTTATCCTTATCGTGACACCCGCCAGGACACCTCTTCCCCCCATTTACTCTATAAGGAGCTTAAGGGGAAGATTCCTTTTCCCCCGCTCAGTGTTGTGTTGTAACACCCGACAAGATATCCCTTCTCGGGTTATGTCAAAATCGATAAACGTGTTATCAGCTCGTTTCTTTCCCTCAACGATCAGGATTAGGGATGCTTCTCTTCTCCAAAAGCTGGTTTAATTCTGTAATTCGCTCATGAAGGGCAGAGGTAAGAGACAGTGACATTGCCCTATGAAGCTGGACAATGCCCTAGAGACTAACCATAAATACATATGATCAGCGCCCAAGGCACCTCTCCAACCAAACTAAGACCAAGGAGGGCCAGGCAATGGCTGCTGATGTCACAGAAATAGACCCATACGCTACCCCAAACCTGCCAATCTTAACTCACAATGATGGCGAGGTTGCAGCGAACAAAGAAACTAACAAGTTTGAGTGGGACTTGAAAATGATCAGCGCCCATGCCCCCTCTCCACCCAAACTAAGACCAAGGAGGACCAGGCAATGGCTGCTGATGTCACAGAAATAGACCAATACGCTTCCCCAAACCCGCCATCCTTAGCTCACAATGATGACGAGGTCGCTGCGACCAAAGAATCTAACGAGTTTGAGCCGGACTCGAAAATTATCAGCCCCCCAAGCCGCTCTCCACCTAAGCTAGGACCAAGAAGTGCCAGACAATGGCTGCTGATAACTCAGAAGAATGACGCATCCGCTCCACCAAACCAGCCATCCTTAGCTCAAGGATGGTGAGGTTGCAGCGAACAAAGAAACTAACGAGTTTGAGCTAGACTCTCGAACCCACTCTGGCATTCACCAGTGAGGAACGTTACCACATGGGCCACCACAACCCTTATAAAAAATCTTCGATGCAAAATATGGAGTAAAAATTAAATTTCATAAAATTGCAGATTAATTTCGCAAGTAAGAGCATTTTGCAGTATGAATATCTGGTAATAGGAGGGTAATGTACATGCTCCAATTTGCATGGCTACCTAAGAGCGTTTTACTAAAAATTTAAGTGGCCAAAAAAGGTTTCCCCAAAAAATAAATGTTTGGATTATATGAAAATTTGCGATACAGGTGTTTTTCAGTATGGAATATTAGCAATCGTAGACACGTTATCTATCATATGCACAAACTCTTGTGGGTAAAGTATAAAATGGCCATAAATCTTAAAGCGAGTTTCCAAGTATTTGATAAAAGAGAAAAGGAAGGAATATGAGTATTTTAAAGGAATGAGACAGTAATATATATATATATATATATATATATATATATATATATATATATATATATATATATATATATTTATATATACATATATACACACATACATATATACATATATATATATATATATATATATATATATATATATATACATACATATAAATATATATATATATACATACATATAAATATATACATACATACATATATATATATATATATATATATATATATATATATATATATATATATATACACACATACATATACATACATATATATATATATACATATAAATATATACACACATATATAAATATATATATATATATATATAAATATAAATATTACTCGAATATTCAAAATTCATATATTTCAATACATCAATGTCTGGCTTCTCTTACCGACCACGGGATCAGATATTCAGGCGAAACCACTCAAAGACAATAACATCTGACCAGCCGGGATTCGAACTCTGATCCAGGATGCTTGGATGAAGGTGACAATAACATTTAGCCACTGTCATACAAGCATCCTGCACCAGAGTTCGAATCCCGGCCGGTCAGATGCTATTGTCTTTTGGGTGGTTTCGCCTGGGGCTCTGATCTTGAGGTCGTTACGAGAATCCAGACATTAATGTATTAAAATATATGGCTTATTTGAATATCAAAAAAACAGTGTATGACTATTCCCCCTTCCCCCTACCCGGAAGACGGCGAGAGAGTGAGTAGTTATACACTTGGCAATGCCGCTCAGTGTGACAGGAAAGAATATATATATATATATATATATATATATATATATATATATATATATATACAGTATATATATATATATACAGTATATATATATATATACAGTATATATATATATATATATATATATATATATATATATATATATATATATATATATATATATATACAGTATATATACATATATATGCATATATATATATATATGCATATATATATATATATATATATATATATATATATATATATATATATATATATATATGCATATATACAGTATATATATATATATATATATATATATATATATATATATATATATATATACCTATACATATATATACATATATGTATATGTATGTATATATATAAATATATATATATATATATATATATATATATATATATATATATATATATATATATATAGTCATGTGAATTGTTCAATCCACACGCTCAGGTTTCATAGTATTCATTGAAATACATTCCCACCATCCCCGTGGGATGGTGCGCACCCTAGCCAAGCGGTCCAGTCCTCGGGTGGCGATTGCTGGACACGTGCTTGATTCCTGTCTATTAAACTAAAATCCATCTGGCAGTAAACGTCTTGGAATTGCTACATTGATCCTAAAGGTTTGCTTTAAAACTAGAAAAAAAAACCGTAATTTTAATCGGAAATTCTCCGTAAAAATATACTGCTTTCAACCGTATTTCAGTAAAATACAGGAGACCATAATTGTACCTTACTTTGTTATTATCCTTTACGGGTTGGTGACCGTAATATCCCTCATTTACGTCAAAAAAAAAAAAAAAAAAAAAAAAAAAAAAAAAAAAAAAAAAAATATATATATATATATATATATATATATATATATATATATATATATATATATATATATATATATATATATATATATATATATATATATATATATATATATACACATATATATATTATCTTTTGTGGGTTGCTGACCGTAATATCACTCCTTTACGTCAATATTTCCATTTTTAAAACGGTAAAAATCCTGGAATAAATGCTGCCAGACATATACCGTTTTTTAATGCAATTTTTTAACAGTGTATATAAATAAAGATTTGTTTTAAAATGGAAAACACAGGACTTTAGAAGAGCAATAGTTACAATTATCATTGCAGTACCCGTAACAAAAAGAAGAATGAGTTTTAATGAGTATTATGGAATGAGATATAGTATATAGAAAGGGGAATAATAAATGTTTCTGAACACATTAAAACCATCAACTAAATTATTATCATTATTACTTGCTAAGCTACAACCCTAGTTGGAAAAACAGGATGCTATAAGCCCAGGGGCTCCAACGGGGAAAATAGCCCAGTGAGGAAAGGAGACAAGGAAAAATAAAATATTTTGAGAACAGTAACGTTAAAATAATTATTACCTATATAAACTATAACTAAACAAGAGGAAGAGAAATAAGATAGAATAGTATGCCCGAGTGTACCCTCAAGCAAGAGAACTCTAATCCAAGACAGTAGAAGATCATGGTACAGAGACTATAGCACTACCCAAGACTAGAGAACAATGGTTGGATTTTGGAGTGATATCGTTATCCAACAACCAGAATAATAAAGAAAAACGATATTACAATTAGGTTTTATCAAAAACAGTCCTTAGTTTCACTACTTTTTCATTTATGGATAACACTTTGAGCCATAGCCATGAACTCTATCTCATGCAAATAACTACCATAGCAGTCATCATTAAAACACCAACGTTATGAATGCTCTTCTTAAGTAAAGGTTTAAAGACCGCTCATGAATGGCAGAGGCAGGGAACAGCGACAATGCCATAGAGAGTAAACATACATACATATATATATATATATATATATATATATATATATATATATATATATATATATATATATATATATATATATATATATATATATATATGTCCAGTGCCCAGGCCTCTCTCCACTTAGGCTAAGACCAGGGAGGTTCAGGCAATGGATGATGATGACTCAGCAGGTAGAACTATAGGCTTCCCCAAATTCCCCATTCTTAGCTCACAAGGATGGTGAGGTTGCAGACACTACAAAAAACTATCTGGCTTCATAAATTTTAATAAATTTATTGTTGGCTAAAGATACCATGTTGTTACGCATTACGTCTCTATATTATAAAGAGCAAGTGTGGGGATACATGCATACATACACGCACACACACACACACATACACACACACACACACACACACACACACATATATATATATATATATATATATATATATATATATATATATATAAATTTATATATATATATATATATATATATATATAAATTTATATATATATATATATATATATAAATTTATATATATATATATATATATATATATATATATATATATATATATATATATATATATATATATATATATATATATATATATATATATTTCCGGTCAAGCTCAGCGGCAAGACTCAGTCCAGCAGATCTGCATATATATATATATATATATATATATATATATATATATATATATATATATATATATACATATGTCATCAGCACCCTAGCCCCCTCTCCACCCAACCTAGGAGCAGGAAGTGCCAGGCGATGACTGCTGATGACTCAGCAGGTAGCCCTACCGGATCCTTCAAACACCACAATCCTCAATTCCCAAGGGTAGTGAGATTATAAACACTACAAAAAACTATCGAGCTTGAGCGGGGCTCGAACCTCAGTCCGTCAGATCACTATGCAGAGATGTTT
>NC_090753.1:70448498-70463787 GCF_036898095.1 Palaemon carinicauda
ATATATATCATATATATATATATATATATATATATATATATATATATATATATAGTCTATACAAACAGTATTACCAGGTGTATAAGTACTCAGTCTCTCTCCGTCCCTTGGGCATGGTGGAGAGGGAGCAGTCATGCCCTTGTGGGAAGGGGGTACACCAAGAGGTACACTTAGAAAAACCACAATCACATTAAGCCATTATTTTTGACGGGTCCCATACACTGTAGATTCGTATAGATAAATGTATAGTAGGCCAAATAAATACATTAAGGTTGTGTATCTATTACAAATACACCAGACGACCATTTAAAGGCCGCTCATGAATGGCAGAGACAATGGACAGGGCAATGATCAGCGCAAAAGGCCATCTACCTCCATCAGACTAGGACCTGGGAGGGTCAGGCAATGGCTGCTAACGACTTTCGACCTTGGGAGTCTCGAAACCCCATTGAACAGACTGCCAAAGAAGGATGATTCAAATAGGTTTCTATAATTCTTGCTTGCTAATAAACATACAATTTGGGGATGAGGTTTTTAACCACAACATAAACCTCCAAAGAGGTATCATACCTCCAAAGAGGCATTATACCTCCAAAGAGGCATAATACCTCCAAAGAGGTATTATAACTCCACATCAAAGAGGCATTATACCTCCAAAGAGGCCTTATACCTCCAGAGGCATTAAACTTCCAAAGAGGTATTATACTACCAAAGAGGCCTTATAACTCCAAAGAGGCATTACACTTTCAAAGAGGTATTATACTTCCAAATAGATATTATACCTCCAAAGAGGTGTTATACCTCCAAAGAGATATTTTACCTCCAAAGAGGCCTTATACCTCCAAAGAGGTATTATACCTCAAGGAGATATACCTGCAGAGAGGTATTAAACTTTCAAAGAGGTATTATACTTCCAAATAGATATTATACCTCCAAAGAGGTGTTATACCTCCAAAGAGGTATTATACCTCCAAAGAGGTATTATACCTCCAAAGAGGTATTATACCTTCAAAGAGGTATTATACCTCAAGGAGATATTATACCTCCAAAGAGGCATTAAACTTTCAAAGAGGTATTATACTTCCAAATAGATATTATACCTCCAAAGAGGCCTTATACCTCCAGAGGCATTAAACTTCCAAAGAGGTATTATACCTCCAAAGAGGCCTTATACCTCCAAAGAGGCATTATACCTTCAAAGAGGTATTATACCTCAAGGAGATATTATACCTCCAAAGAGGCATTATACCTCCAAACAGGTACAGTATATGATGACGACGGTAGAAAATTAATTACTGCCAGGTTGGTGGTCATCCATCTAAGAAATGACTAAAGGTAGAGTTGTTTATCTTTAATTATCCAAGGACCATCTGTAACGTAATACTGTTACTTCAAATAATAATCCTTGAGTGTGCACGCGTTTGTGTGAGTACATGTGTGTGTGCGTTTGTAGACCATCAGTAAGGTAAAGGTACAACTCCAATTACTATAAAAGTAATTGCCATTTGTAATTTGGTGCGCATGAGTGTTATTTAAGAAGCTATAGGATTAAGATGACGAAATTTTCAGAAAACGAGATATTTTTGAATTGCTTCTCTCTTTTTGAAAAAAATGGCTAAGAAGGTTATATCATATATATATATGTATATATATATATATATATCTGTTACCAGTCTCTTATTCCAGTGGACGATTTATGGGTTCCCAACTAAATTGGCCCACTGTGGAGAAAGAACTATTCGCCATCGTAGCTACCATCCAGAGATACGAGATCTATGTTGATGGACAAGACACGATCTACGTCTACAGCGACCACTCTCCTCTGTCGCATCTCCATAGGTCCACTACTCTCAACCCTAAACTTTTAAGATGGTCATACATACTATCTGCACATAATATCCAAGTAATCGCCATATCAGGACGAGAAAACATTGTGGCAGACTCATTATCAAGGATAACCTCGGTTGATCCTCGGGAAATGGAAAAAAACAAAAACAAGGGGGGACTGTGATATCCCCATATGTTGTACATATGCTAACATATCTGATTTGTCTAAAGTATATTTTTCCATTTTCTTTGTGAATACATCACCTTATTTCAGCGCCATCTTCATTCCATTCTTCTCATTATCTTTTGTTTACACTCGCCTTCCTGCTGTAAATCATCCCTGTTTTCTTACCTTACATGTTATAAGGTAACCCCAAATTTATTGTTTTGTTAGAATACATTGTTCTCACCACGAGATTCATCTACCTTACTCACCCATTCACTTTGCATTGCTTATTATTGTTGTTTTGAAGTGCTTTTTCATTGTTTTGTTTAACGTAAGATTAAAGTTTTGTTTATAACATAGTTTATTGTTCCTTTCCTCCAATTATCCTGCTATTGGTGCTTCTGTTGTCTGCAACCAGCTTTAAGAAGATACATTTGATCATAATCAACAATCTTATACACTCGTAATAAGAAACTAGTGAATTTGGAAGTCTACCCATATGACTTCTATTTTGTTGTGTGAAGAGAACTACCGCCCATTATAAAGGGGTAATTGTTTGCACAGTGGTTCGTCACATAATAGTATATATATATATATATATAAAATCCGTATTAACTAGTCCACTGTAAAGCAAAGGCCTCGGACATGTCCTTCCACTCCCGTCTGTGTATGGTCTTTCTATGTATATTTTCTTAGCTCCTCAATACATCGTCTTCTTTTCCTTACCCTGCTTTCTATGGACCCATTCTATTATTCATGATGTCCTATTATTTGTGAAACTCATTATATGTCCTTTTCATTTTTTACATATTGTTAGATTATCCCCTAATACAATTTGTTCATGTGTGATATATATATATATATATATATATATATATATATATATATATATATATATATATATATATATATATATATATATATGTGTGTGTGTGTGTATACATAAATATATATAAAGAAATATATATATATATATATATATATATATATATATATATATATATAAATATATACATATAAATAAATAAATAAATAAATATATATATATATATATATATATATATATATATATATATATATATATACAGTATATATATATATATATATATATATATATATATATATATATATATTATATATATATATATTTATATATACATGTACTTATATATATACATACATATATATATACATATAATGTATATACATGTTATATATATATATATATATATATATATATATATAATATATATATATATATATATATATATAAATTAAACAAATGACAATCGTCAACACAAATTTGAATAATTAAATAAATACCAATTGCACATACACTAACAGCAACATGTCAAAAAAAAAAAAAAAAAGTTAACAAAAACAGGTACCTCTAAGTAAAGCCTTATGAGTCAAAACATACTTTTTCGAAATACAGGAATGAAACCTGTACGCAAACCATTAACAAAAAAGTCTCTCTTATTTCGAGGGAGAAACATTTCCAGTCCCATTTTTCATCTTCATATCGAAACATTTGAGAACTCGTAGAGGGAGTGGGGGGGGGGGGGGTTAGATGCCCTATTTTACCTCTCAAAGAAAACTTTTTTGAGAGAAGACAAATTGTTCAAGAGTGGAAAAATGACGAAAAGTTTCCATCCATTAATAATGTTTATGGGAGTTATTACCTTTTTTCCCCCCATGAAATTCTTTCTCTTTCGCTGCTAACTGTAAATTGGGCCCCCTTCAAAAAAAAAAAAAAAAAAAAAAAAAAAAAAAAAAAAAAAAAAAAAAAAAAAAAAAAAAAATTTTTTTTTTTTTTTTAAAAGAGCTCCAAGGAATGTTTAGGTTCGCTACCATTCTTATACGCTTCTTTTATATTTTGAAAATAGATTCTCTCATGCTTTCATTATATTACTCTAGTATTTTGCACACACAGCTTTATAGATGACTCAATGGTCAATTTGAACCTTTCAGTCAATTTTCTGATTGTATCAATTTTAAAATTCCTGACATTCAATTTGATAAGTCAATTTAAAACTTTCAGTCCAAAAATCTATTAATATCAATTTTAAAATTCCAGACATTCAATTTGATAAGTCAATTTGAAACTTTCAGTCCAAAAATCTATTAATATCAATTTTAAAATTCCAGACATTCAATTTGATAAGTCAATTTAAAACTTTCAGTCCAAAAATCTATTAATATCAATTTTAAAATTCCTGACATTCAATTTGATAAGTCAATTTAAAACTTTCAGTCCAAAAATCTATTAATATCAGTAATAAAATTCCTGATGTTTTTCACTGGCAATTATAAAATTCTTATTTTTCTATGATTTTATTTAATAGAATTCTGTCAAATTCATTGACAATTTAGTGTATGAAATCCTATCTCCCAATATTCAAATTGCTCACAACTCATTTCCTTTTAAAGGTTTGAAGGCTGCTCATGAATGGCAGAGACAATGGACAGTGACATTGCCCTAGAGACTGACAATATATAGATATATTCAGCGCCCAAGCCTCCTCTCCACCCAAGCTAGGATGAAAGAGGGCCAGGCAATGGCTGCTGATGACTCAGCAGACAGGCCTACAGGCTCCCCCAAAAATCCCATCCTTGCTCACGGTGAGGTTGCAGCAACCAAAAAAACTAAGGAATTTGAGCGGGACTCCAACGTCAGTCTGGCGTTCACCAGTCAGGGACGTTACCACATTGGCCTAATTCTTCTTCCACAGCCATTTTTTTTTCTGTAAAAGTCTCCAATTAAAGTTCCTACGATATATTTCAACCCAAAGATTGGTGGTAGCGTTCTTGCCTGGTGATTGCCAGACTAGGGTTCGAGTCCCACCCATACTCATCTGTTCCTCTGGTCGCTGCAACCTCACCATCCTTGTGAGCTACGGATGGGTGGTTTGGGGGGAGCTTATAGGTCTATCTTCTGAGTCATCAACAGCTATTGCCTGGCCCTCATTGATCCTAGCTTGGGTGGAGAGGGGGCTTGGGCGCTGATCCTGTGTAATATGGTCAGTCTCTAGGGCATTGTCCTGCTTGATAGGGCAACGTCACTGTCCTTGGCCTCTGCCATTCATGAGTGGCCTTTAAACCTTTAAACAGTAGTTTTTCAAACCATTTCTCCATCTTCAAAGATTTGCCCTCATTGATCCTAGCTTGGGTGGAAAGGGGGCTTGGGCGCTGATCATGTGTAATATGGTCAGTCTCTAGGGCATTGTCCTGCTTGATAGGGCAACGTCACTGTCCTTGGCCCCTGCCATTCATGAGTGGCCTTTAAACCTTTAAACAGTAGTTTTTCAAACCATTTCTCCATCTTCAAAGATTTGCCCTCATTGATCCTAGCTTGGGTGGAGAGGGGGCTTGGGCGCTGACCATGTGTAATATGGTCAGTCTCTAGGGCATTGTCCTGCTTGATAGGGCAACGTCACTGTCCTTGGCCTCTGCCATTCATGAGTGGCCTTTAAACCTTTAAACAGTAGTTTTTCAAACCATTTCTCCATCTTCAAAGATTTGCCCTCATTGATCCTAGCTTGGGTGGAGAGGGGGCTTGGGCGCTGATCATGTGTAATATGGTCAGTCTCTAGGGCATTGTCCTGCTTGATAGGGCAACGTCACTGTCCTTGGCCTCTGCCATTCATGAGTGGCCTTTAAACCTTTAAACAGTAGTTTTTCAAACCATTTCTCCATCTTCAAAGATTTGCCCTCATTGATCCTAGCTTGGGTGGAGAGGGGGCTTGGGCGCTGATCATGTGTAATATGGTCAGTCTCTAGGGCATTGTCCTGCTTGATAGGGCAACGTCACTGTCCTTGGCCTCTGCCATTCATGAGTGGCCTTTAAACCTTTAAACAGTAGTTTTTCAAACCATTTCTCCATCTTCAAAGATTTGCCCTCATTGATCCTAGCTTGGGTGGAGAGGGGGCTTGGGCGCTGATCATGTGTAATATGGTCAGTCTCTAGGGCATTGTCCTGCTTGATAGGGCAACGTCACTGTCCTTGGCCTCTGCCATTCATGAGTGGCCTTTAAACCTTTAAACAGTAGTTTTTCAAACCATTTCTCCATCTTCAAAGATTTGCCCTCATTGATCCTAGCTTGGGTGGAGAGGGGGCTTGGGCGCTGATCATGTGTAATATGGTCAGTCTCTAGGGCATTGTCCTGCTTGATGGGGCAACGTCACTGTCCTTGGCCTCTGCCATTCATGAGTGGCCTTTAAACCTTTAAACAGTAGTTTTTCAAACCATTTCTCCATCTTCAAAGATTTGCCCTCATTGATCCTAGCTTTGGTGGAAAGGGGGCTTGGGCGCTGATCATGTGTAATATGGTCAGTCTCTAGGGCATTGTCCTGCTTCATAGGGCAACGTCACTGTCCTTGGCCTCTGCCATTCATGAGTGGCCTTTAACCTTTAAACAGTAGTTTTTCAAACCATTTCTCCATCTTCAAAGATTTAAGAAATTTCCACACGTCATTTAGCCAAAGACAGTTCGTCTTTTCGTCCAAAAGATAGTTCGTGGAACTCTCATATTTTCTTTCTTATCTTTTCCATTCTTTCCTTTAACGAGACCGTGTGAAATAGATTCAATATTGTTTTAGTTGTTTCTTCATGTTTTACCATATAATTGCTTACAATTATATATTTATAACGTTTCTCGTGGAATAAGTGTGATAGACCAATTTCATTAGACGAAAAAGATGAAAATAACCATCATCATCATCTCCTACGCCTATTGACGTAAAGGGCCTCGGTTAGAATTCGCCAGTCGTCTCTATCTTGGGCTTTTAATTCCCTACTTCTCCATTCATCATTTCCTACTTCGTGCTTCATAGTCCTCAGCCATGTAGGCCTGGATCTTCCAACTCTTCTAGTGCCTTGTGGAGCCCACCTGAACGTTTGGTGAAGTAATCTCTCTTAGGGAGTGCGAAGAGCATGCCCAAACCATCTCCATCTACCCCTCACCATGATCTCATCCGCATATGGCACTCGAGTAATCTCATCCGCATATAGCACTCGAGTAATCTCTCTTATAGTTTCATTTCTAATCCTGTCCAGCTATCTATCTATCAATATTCTTCTGAGGGATTTGTTCTCAAATCTACAAAATCTGTTGGAGATTGTTTCATTGTCATACCATGACTCATGACCATGCAGTCACACCGAGCGATTATTATTATTATTATTATTATTATTATTACTATCCAAGCTACAACCCTAGTTGGAAAAGCAAGATGCTATAAGCCCAGGGGCTCCAACAGGGAAAAATAGCCCAGTGAGGAAAGGAAATAAGGAAATAAATAAATGAAGAGAACAAATTAACAATAAATCATTCTAAAAACAGTAACAACGTCACAACAGACATGTCATATATAAACTATTAACAGCATCAAAAACAAATATGTCATAAATAAACTATAAAAGACTCATGTCCGCTTGGTCAACAAAAAAGCATTTGCTCCAACTTTGAACTTTTGAAGTTCTACTGATTCAACCACCCGATTAGGAAGATCATTCCACAACTTGGTAACAGCTGGAATAAAACTTCTAGAGTACTGCGTAGTATTGAGCCTCGTGATGGAGAAGGCCTGGCTATTAGAATTAACTGCCTGCCTAGTATTACGAACAGGATAGAATTGTCCAGGGATATCTGAATGTAAATGATGGTCAGAGTTATGAAAAATCTTATGCAACATGCATAATGAACTAATTGAACAACGGTGCCAGAGATTAATATCTAGATCAGGAATAAGAAATTTAATAGACCGTAAGTTTCTATCCAACAAATTAAGATGAGAATCAGCAGCTGAAGACCAAACAGGAGAACAATACTCAAAACAAGGTAGAATGAAAGAATTAAAACACTTCTTCAGAATAGATTGATCACCGAAAATCTTGAAAGACTTTCTCAATAAGCCTATTTTTTGTGCAATTGAAGAAGACAGAGACCTTATATGTCTCTCAAAAGTAAATTTACTGTCGAGAATCACACCTAAAATTTTGAAAGAGTCATACATATTTAAAGAAACATTATCAATGCTGAGATCCGGATGTTGAAGAGCCACCGTCCTTGACCTACTTACAATCATACTTTGAGTTTTGTTAGGATTCAACTTCATACCCCATAATTTGCACCATGCACTAATTCTAGCTAAATCTCTATTAAGGGATTCACCAACCCTAGATCTACATTCAGGGGATGGAATTGATGCAAAGAGAGTAGCATCATCTGCATATGCAACAAGCTTGTTTTCTAGGCCAAACCACATGTCATGTGTATATAGTATGAAAAGTAATGGGCCAAGAACACTACCCTGTGGAACACCGGATATCACATTCCTATAATCACTATGGTGCCCATCAACAACAACTCTTTGAGATCTATTACTTAAAAAATCAATAATAATGCTAAGAAACAACCCACCCACTCCCAACTGTTTCAGTTTGAAAACAAGGGCCTCATGATTAACACGGTCAAAGGCAGCACTAAAATCAAGGCCAATCATACGAACTTCCCGACCACAATCAAGGGATTTCTGTACAGCATTGGAGATTGTAAGAAGGGCATCACATGCTCCAAGGCCTTTACGAAAACCAAATTGCAAACTAGGGAGTAGATGATTACCTTCAGCAAACCTATTAAGACGTTTTGCCAGAAGACGTTCAAAAACTTTAGATAATATGGGAGTTATGGAAATTGGGCGGTAATCAGTGGGACTTGAGCTACCACAAACACGTTTACATAGAGGAGTAACATTACCAATTCTCCAACTAGTCCTAAAAGCTCCTCTTTTTGCTAACTCACAAAACTGATATATAATCTGATTTTTATATGTAATTTCATATCCAATATGAAAACAATACATGAAGGAAACTAAGAATATGAAGAAAGCGAAAAAGAAACTTAGGTGAGAAAGAAATATGACATAGAAGGATAATGGAATATGGCCGTAAGATTGGACATACAGAGCAATGGCGAATGACAGACGTTCAGACATAGACTCCTTGGCCAACCCCTAGCTAGCGAAGCCCCACCTATTTTGACAGACTGAAACCTATCAACAGCAAATGGTTCTCTCTCTCTCTCTCTCTCTCTTTCTCTCTCAAAGGCCAGGGCAGATACCGAAATAGATAGATATTCGAGTGGCGTTTAACTCCTATATTGATAGGAAAGTCAAAAATAATTTCAAAATTTGATTTCGTCTCGTTTCCTTCTTAGAAACCGGTCGAGAAATAAATAAGTCAGACCATTTCGAAGTCCAAGTTTTCCATTGTGTTCAAGTTTATGGAGAGAGCATTTTAAAGACTTCAAGTTCTTTATTCGGAGAAATGATGGTCTCTCTCTCTCTCTCTCTCTCTCTCTCTCTCTCTCTCTCTCTCTCTCTCTCTCATACATATATATATATATATATATATATATATATATATATATATATATATATATATATATATATATATATATATATATATATATGTATGTATGCAACCTCACATGTATATACATATATATATATACATATATATATATATATACATATATATATATATATATATATATATATATATATATATATATATGTATACACACACACACACACATATATATATATATATATATATATATATATATATATATATATATATATATATATATACATATATATAAAAGCTAACTACTGGGTGATGAGTGCAATTTTTAAAGGTATAAAGGCCACTCATGAATGGCAGGATCAAGGGGCAGGGACACTGCCTCATCGAGTAGACAATGCCCTAGAGACTTACTTTATTTATAAATGATCAACACCCAATACCCTTCTCCACCCAAGCTAGGACCAAGGAGGGCCAGGCAATGACTGCTGATGACTCAGCAGATAGACCTACAGGCTCCCCCAAACCTCCTATCCATATCTCTCAATGATGTTGAGGTTGCAGCTACCAAAGAACTAACGAGCTTGAGCGGGACTCGAACCCCAATCTGGCGTTCACCAGCCAGGGACGTTACCAAGCGGCCGGCAGAGAAAGGGTCTTAATATTTGCAAGAGCATTTTTGCACAAGTGAAGGGAAGGTGAATGTTGCATTTGCCTTTGCAAAAACTGGAGATTTTGCGAAGGTTATGTATTCATACCTGTTGTTGTTTATCTATTTGTTTGTGAGTAACTTTATACAAAATCTGCAATACAGATTTCGACAAAATCTGCAATACAGATTTCGACAAAATCTGCAATACAGATTTCGACAAAATCTGCAATACAGATTTCGACAAAATCTGCAATACAGATTTCGACAAAATCTGCAATACAGATTTCGACAAACCTTTGTACTCATGTTGGGTATGACCCAAGGATGAATCTGCAACATTTTGGATATGTACATCAAAGTACAAGTTCGCAGCAGTACTTTGAAAATAATCGCAATGTAAAGTAAAGGGCAAATATTTTGTTAGTTTATTTTTTTGCGAACAATATTACGCAAAAACTAATGAATCAATTTCAACTTGGTGGATATGTGGAGTATGACCCAAGAACAGTTACATCAGATTTTGAAGAAATTACATCAGATTTTGAAGAAATTACATCAGATTTTGAAGAAATTACATCAGATTTTGAAGAAATTACATCAGATTTTGAAGAAATTACATCAGATTTTGAAGAAATTAAATCAGATTTTGAAGAAATTACATCAGATTTTGAAGAAATTACATCCAAGTACATGTATGCAGTGGAGTTAAGGTCATAATAAGACTGCTAAGCGTGTCAAAGGCATTCTCTCTACTTTGTACATTCTCTATTTCATACATGTATCAGACTTGGTATCCATAAAGCATCTATGGAATATAAAAAAAGGTATTAAATATCTATTTCCTTACATAATGTACTAATCAATAACAACTTCGTACAACCAGTATTCTTGACTCGAGAACGATAAAGGTCCCTGCAACGAAAAATCCTAGAGCAGTAAACCGAAGCCTTACAACTAACAACCACTGGCGACAGTATCAGGATCCAAGGAGGCAAAACAACCCCTCTTCTCCTAGAGTGCTAAACCCGAAGTGTCGCCATTAGCCTTTACGGCAACAATTCCACTCCCGACCCCGCAATATTGTCAAGAACCAACATACTAGATTCTTCAAGTTAGCCCTCATCTATTTTAAGAGATGCGAAGTCAAATGTACTATCTCAGGCCGTCTGTTTGAATCTAGGCCTTATTCTACCCTAGTAGAAGGTCTAAAATCGAGCCAAAGAGCAGCTTTAAAACTGCCAGACGTACGACCCAACGTCCGCCCTTGACCATGATCTAACGGCTTCCTCTACTTCCAGAATTCATTTTTTCTCGCTACATCTGGGGGAGTAAAACCGACGTTTGCTTAGCCAAATGCCGCCCTCGGTCTAGTTGCCTTGCCCTCACTTTAGGGGGAGGAGAGGAAGGGCAACTTAAACCATCCATGAAGGGTAATAGAGCAATGAATTGAGTTAAGGGCCCAAGATAGAGCCGGCGTTTACGGCGAAGACCCGCGCTCGGAGCGAAATGGACAATTCACTCCGGTGTCGAATTGACCTAGCCGTAGTGTTGCCCGGATTTCATGAGGATCGGAGTGGTGGCACTTTTAGATGTAAGTCAGTCAGTCAATCAATCTCTCTCTCTCTCTCTCTCTCTCTCTCTCTCTCTCTCTCTCTCTCTCTCTCTCTCTCTCTCTCTCTCTCTCATATATATACATACATACATACATACATATATATATATATATATATATATATATATATATATATATATATATATATATATATATATATATATATATATATTAAAGGGTAAAATCCACAGGAAACAGGAAAGGAAAAGACCAGGTACCAAGCGCTTTCGTGTATTACGTACACTTCTTCAGTACCCTGAAGAAGTGTACGTAATACACGAAAGCGCTTGGTACCTGGTCTTTTCCTTTCCTGTTTCCCTGAAGAAGTGTACGTAATACACGAAAGCGCTTGGTACCTGGTCTTTTCCTTTCCTGTTTCCTGTGGATTTTACCCTTTAATATATGTCACGTGCAGTTTTGTGACTGATAAGTAATATATATATATATATATATATATATATATATATATATATATATATATATATATATATATATATATATATATATATATAGTCGCTATCGCTCTCCCATCGCACTGATAACTTAATGTCTTCATGTACTTACATCAATCTATTTGAAATTTTATGACCTTCTTTCACGGAAACTGTTGTTACAAAAGCTCGCCGTTTGTTGGAATAAAGTTAGTTCCATTCACTCCGCTTATCAGCTACTACCTAACTGGTTCCTCCACACAAAATCTACCAATTTCCTCGACTTAGTTTCTCATCCCCATTCCAAGCCGAGAAAGGTGTCTGCTCTCTCTAATGGAATTGGGAATTATATGTCATTCCTAATATCACGAAGGTGTTTCATTCTGGCCGACATTGTCTTAGCAGTCCCTTTAGGAATGATTTCAGGTGTATCAGTCAAATGTTATATCTTTAGTGGGTGTTGATGGAAACCAACTCCCTACTTATTTTCCTTTCTCTATTTATAAAATCAAACTCCCTACTTATTTTCATTTCTCTATTTATAAAATCAATTATATTGTATACTTATTTTGATTGTTTATTGATAAAACCAATTATATTGTATACTTATTTTCATTTGTTTACTGATAAAAACAATTTCATTGTATACTTATTTTCATTTGTTTATTGATAAAACCAATTCTACTGTATACTTATTTCATTTGTTTACTGACAAAACCAATTATACTGTATACTTATTTCTATTTGTTTATTCATTACCTCTATTTGAAGAGATCTTTCCTCAACATATTTTTTGCTAAAATGGTTCTCAGTGTTATTGTATGTTTACATTTAAGAATTTGTTTATTTTTAACTGAAAATGCACATTTATTTTTTTGTAAAATCAAAGGAATAAGACTGAAAGGAAATAAACATTTTGAACGAGGTTGCAATTAGGTTTAAAGATTTTATTCTATTCTTTTATTACTTCTGATATCGTTTATTTCTTTCCTTATTTCCTTTTCTCGCTGGGCTATTTTTCCTGTTGGTGCCCTTGGATTTATAGCATCTTGCTTTTCCAACTAGGGTTGTAGCTTGGCTAGTAATAATAATAATAATAATAATAATAATAATAATAATAATAATAATAATAATACTCCATCAACTTTTTAGATGTGTCTTCCTAGCAACTTTACTTTCAAGAAATACATTTGGTATGTTTATTCTTCAATTAAACAAAACCTTGGTTTCTTGAGAAAGTCTTTTTAAGATTTTCGGTGTTCAATCTATTCTGAAGAAGTGTTTTAATTCTTTCATTTTGCCTTTTTTCAATAATTGTTCTCCTGTCTGGTCTTCAGATGCTGATTCTCATCTTAATTTGTTGGGCAGGAACTTATGGTCTATTATATTTCTTTTCCTGATCTAGATATTAATCTCTGGGACCGTCGTTCAATGAGTTCATTATGCTTGTTGCATAAGATATTTTCATAATTCTGACCATCCTTTACATTCCGATCTTCCTGGACAATTCTATCCTGTTCGAGATACTAGGCAGGCAGTTAATTCTAATAGCCAGGCTTTCTCCATCATGAGGCTCAATACTACACAGCACTCTAGAAGTTTTATTCCAGCTGTGATCAAGTTGTGGAATGATCTTCCCAATTGGGAAGTTGAATCAGTAGAACTTCAAAAGTTCAAAGTTGGAACAAATGTTTTTATGTTGAACAGGCTTACATAAGTCCTTTTATAGTTTATATATCAAATATCTGTTTTAATGTTGTTAATGTTTTTTAAAATATTTGATTTTAATTTATCATTACTTCTTATATCGTTTCTTTATTTCCTTATTTCTTTTCCTCACCGGACGATTTTTCCTTGTTGGAGTCCTTGGGCTTATAGCATCTTGCTTTTCCAACTGGGGTTGTAGCTTAGCAAGTAATAATAATAATTATAATTCTAATAGCCAGGCCTTCTCCATCATGAGGCTCAATATTACACAGCACTCTAGAAGTTTTATTCCAGCTGTGACCAAGTTGTGGAATGATCTTCCCAATCAGGCAGTTGAATCGGTGGAACTTCAATAGTTCAAACTAGCAGCTGACATAAATCTATCTTATAATTTATATATAAAAGCTGTATTTTAATGTTACTGGTCTTTAAATATTTTATATTAATTGTTCATTATTTCTATTGCAGTTTATATTTCATTATTTCCTTTCCTTACTGGGATATTTTTCTGTCGGAGCCCTTAGGTTCATAGCATCCTGTTTTTCCAAGTAGGGTTGTAGCTTATCTAATAATAATAATCATCATCATCATCATCACCATCATCATCATAATAATAATAATTATAATAACAACAGCAATAATAATAATAATAATAATAATAATAATAATAATAATAATAATAAAGTAATAATAATAATAATAATAACAATAATAATAATAATAATAATAATAAAGTAATAATAATAACAACAACAACAACAACAACAATAATAATAATAATAATAATAATAACCCTGCTCCTTCTCATTTACCCTCTTCTCTTTCCTTCACTACGTTTCTATATAACAAAGCGTTTTTCCAAAATGATTCGAACTCAGTTCCAAATCACCTCTGAGCTAAAATTCAAGTCGTGATTTCTGTATTAAGGTCTCCCCTCAACCTATCTATGTCACAAGAACGCACGCCCCCTCCCCCCCTTTGCCCATGTGTAGGACGTTGAGTGCTACACACGCCATAACAGCAGACTCAAAAGAAAAAAATTATTATATAAGGAGGGAAGCACGATTTTAATGACTGGAAAGAGGTCTTTGGCAATAAGGAAGTGTTAGCTCGGAGAAGCAGTGTCGTTTAGAGTAAAAATGTCAGGGAAATGGGTAATGAATTAAGGAAACGGAAGGATTCCCCGCCATGCGAGTGTTATGTGTAGGGGGGTGGGGAGGGGACTGGGTTATAGAGTCCTCTGGGTACGGAGGCCCAAGGACGGTGAACAACTGTAGGTTTAAGCGAATGAGCGGTGAATGAAGCAGTTACCGAGGCTGATGTGAAAGGATAAAATAGTAAAGAAAACGAAAGTCTGTGATACAAGAGAAAACGGAGCCCCGTTTCGGTTGCAGTTTCCTCCAAAGTGAGGAAGATAAGGGAGGTGGATGGTAAGAAGGAAGTGGAAGTAGAAGGTACAACCGAGGCTATATTATGAATAAAATGTATAATAATGAACGAAAATATCACCATCATCATCATCTCCCCC
>NC_090753.1:70464287-70466787 GCF_036898095.1 Palaemon carinicauda
GTAGTGAAACTTTCAGGGATTAATTGTTGTTATGACTTGGAAGTGATTCAATTTTGAAAGTCAAATGTCAAGGTCGAAGGTCAAAGGTCAAGGTCGAGAAATAAACTGCCGTGGTGCCGGTCAAAATTTTACTCTTAGAGTAATGAAACTTTCGGGAATTAATTGTTATATTGAGACGTGGAAGTGGTTCAAGGTCAAGGTCAAACAAAAGGTCGAACGAATTAACCCTAACCTTAACTCAAGGTCCTACATGGTTGTCACGCCTACGATCTAGATTGACTCTGAGAAAGGAGAGCTGATTTCCAGAAATGTGCTGCCGTGGCGGAGGTCTGCACTCTCAGAGTACTTTTCTAGTTATCTTTAAATTCATTCATATTTCAGAACTGATTTTTTTGTATCGCATTCAAGATTGTTAATTGTTTGAAGTTTGCCTTCCTAATTTGGTGGTTTTTTTTTCTATTATTATTATTATTATTACTATCCAAGCTACAACCCTAGTTGGAAAAGCAAGATGCTATAAGCCCAGGGGCTCCAACAGGGAAAAATAGCCCAGTGAGGAAAGGAAATAAGGAAATTGTCATTAGCTGAGAAGAAAACGCCAAGATATTCGACAATGTTATTTCTTTTCTTCACATTTAGAAAAAAAAATTATATCCTTAAACAGGAATGTGGAAACATCTCTGCCTGGCGATCTGCTAGACTGGGATTCGAATCCCGCTCAAGCTCGATAATTTCTTCTAATGTCTTCAACCTCACCATCCTTGTGAGCTAAGGATGGTTGGTTTGGGGGAAACCTATAGGTCAACCTGTTGAGCCATCAGCAGCCATTGCCTGACCCCCCGTGGTCCTAGGTTGGGTGGATAGGAACTTCGGCGTTGATCATATGCATATAAGGTCAGTCTCTAGGGCATTGTCACTGTCCCTTACCTCTGCCATTCATGAGCGACTTGTAAACCTATCAACTTGTTAGTTTCTTTGGTCGCTGCAATCTCACCATCCTTGTGAGCCGAGGATGGGGGTGTTTTGGGGGAGCCTATAGGCCTATCTGCTGAGTCATCAGCAGCCATTGCCTGGCCCTCCTTGGTCCAAGCTTGGGTAGAGATGGGGCGTGGGCACAGATCATATGCATACATGGTCAGTCTCTAGGACATTGTCCTGCTTGGTAGAGCAATGTCACTGTCCCTTGCCTCTGCCATTCATGAGCAGATTTTAAACCTATAAATTGATGTTCTAATACACACATACAAAGGACTCTATTATTATTATTATTATTATTATTATTATTATTAGTACTTGCTAAGCTACAACCCTAGTTGGAAAAGCAAGATGCTATAAGCCCAAGGGCTCCAATAGGGAAAAATAGCCCAGTGAGGAAAGGAAACTAGGAAAAGTAAAATATTTTAAGAAGAGTAACATTAGAATAGATATTTCTTATATTATTATTATTATTATTATTATTATTATTATTATTATTATTATTAGTACTTGCTAAATTACAACCCTAGTTGGAAAATCAGGATGCTATAAGCCCAGGGTCTCCAACAGGGAAAATAGCCCAGTGAGGAAAGGAAACTAAGAAAAGTAAAATATTTTAAGAAGAGTAACATTAGAATAGATATTTCTTATATTATTATTATTATTATTATTATTATTATTATTATTATTATTATTATTATTATTATTATTATTAGCCAAGCTACAACCCTAGTTAGAAAAGCAAGATGCTATAAGCTCAAGGGCTCTAATAGGGAAAAATAGCCCAGTGAGAAAAGGAAATAAGGAAATAAATAAATGATGGGAACAAATTAACAAATTATTATTATTATTATTATTATTATTATTATTATTATTATTATTATAAGTAATTGCTAAGCTACAACCCTAGTTGGAAAAGCAGGATGCTATAAGCCCAGGGGCTCCAATAGGGAAAATAGCCCAGTGAGGAAAGGAAACAAGGAAAAGTAAAATAGTTTAAGTACACTAACATTAGAATAAACATTTCCTATATTATTATTATCATCATTATTATTGTTATTATTATTATTATTATTAGCCAAGCTACAACCCTAGTTGGAAAAGCAAGATGCTATAAGCCCAAGGGCTCCAATAGGGAAAAATAGCCCAGTGAGGAAAGGAAATAAGGAAATAAATAAATGATGGGAACAAATTAACAAATAATTATTATTATTATTATTATTATTATTACTAGCTAAGCTACAACCCTAGATTTTAAGGCGGCGTCACGTGCAGACGTTTACCGGAATATTAAAGTAACTTGGCGTCTAACTTTGTCCCAAATAGCCAACATTTAACTCATTTAGTTCCCTTAACTAACGCCATAAATTATGCTGACGTCGTGACTGAAAGAAAGTTAGCTAAGTTTCTTGGTTCTCGCTTGTGCGTGTTCACCTCTGATATTATGCACAACTTTGTTATTATTATTATTATTATTATTATTGTTAATTGCTAAGCTACAACCCTAATTGGGAAAAGCAGAATG
>NC_090753.1:70481787-70484287 GCF_036898095.1 Palaemon carinicauda
TTTCGAGTTAAGGGATTTTCGAGTTAAAGGATTTTCGAGTTAAGGGATTTTCGAGTTGAAGGATTTTCGAGTTAAGGGATTTTCGAGTTGAAGGATTTTCGAGTTAAGGGATTATCGAGTTGAAGGATTTTCGAGTTAAGGGATTTTCGAGTTGAAGGATTTTTGAGTTTTGGGATTTTCGAGTTGAAGGATTTTCGAGTTGAAGGATTTTCGAGTTAAGGGATTTTCGAGGGATTTATTGAAATGTAAGAGAAGATTAATAGAGTTTATGTGAGATTAAGAATATGTTTTCATTGTTTGTTAATATTGATAATAATGATTTTTTTTTATTTTGTAGAATTTAATCATGCTTTTATATGTTAGAATGTGGGTAGGAATGTATAGTTTTGGTGGAAATTAATGGTGTCAAAATTATATAATCTCTCTCTCTCTCTCTCTCTCTCTCTCTCTCTCTCTCTCTCTCTCTCTCTCTCTCTCTCTCTCTCTCTCTCTCTCTCTCTCTCTCTCTCTATATATATATATATATATATATATATATATATATATATATATATATATATGCCATATATATTTTTGATACATTAATGTCTGGATTCTCTTAACGACCTCGGGATCAGAGCCCCAGGCGAAATCACACAAAGACAAGAGCTTGTGTCCGGCCGGGAATCGAACCCTGGTCGGCAAGCTTGTATAGTCAGTGACTAAACAACTTGTCCAAGTGGTTTAGTCACTGACTAAGAAAATGGAGACATTAATGTATCAAAAATATATATGGCTTATTTGAATATGAAAAACACGTCTAAATGTGGAAAATTTATCATTTATATATATATATATATATATATATATATATATATATATATATATATATATATATATATATATATATATATATATATATTATATATATATATATATATACACACACACACACATTACAGTTGTATTTAGATACTGTACGTGTATATTGTGTATATATGTATATTGATATGTACAGTATATTTATATATGCATACATAAATAAATGTGCTCTGCAAAAAGAAGGGTACGAAGATACGAAATTAGAATTATTTTTCAGGAAAAAAAGATTATTTAAAAAAGGTGCTAATAAAAGCATTCAGAAATGTTTTTTCCAGAAAGAAAAATAAGGTTGAATGAAAAGTGGCCAATAAAAGCTTTAAAATTTTATTTTTTTTTCAGAAAGTAAAAAAGTTCAATGACAAGTTGGTAAAAAATCTTTAAGAATTTTTTACCTTATTTTCAGAAATTAAATATAATGTTGAATGACAAGTTGCTAATAAAAAGCTTTTTTTTTTTTTTTATTATTTTCAGAATTATAAAAAAGCTAAAGGCCAAGTCGCTAATAATATCTTTAAGAATTTTTTTTCTTATTTTCAGAAAAAAAAAAAGTTGAATGCCAAGTCGTTAATAAAAGCTTAAGATTTTTTTTCAGAAAGAAAGGTTAAATGAAAATTGCTAATAAAGCTTTAAGAATTTTTTTTTATTTTTCACAAAAAAGTTAAATTCCAAGTCGCTAATAAAAGCTTTAAGAATATTTTTTTTTTCAGAAAGTTAAATGAAAATTGCTAATAAAAGCTTTAAGAATTTTTTTATATTTTCAGAAAAAAAGGTTAAATGATGAGTCTCTAATAAAGGCTTTAAGAATTTTTTTTTCAGAAAGAAAGTTAAATGAAAATTGCTAATAAAAGCTTTAAGAATATTTTTTTTATATTTTTCAGAAAGTTGAATTAAAATTTCTAATAAAAGATTCAAGAATTTTTTTAATTTTATTTTTTCAGAATGAAAGTTAAATGAAAATTGTTGATATAACCTTTATAGAATTTTATTTTTTATTTTCACAAAAAAAAAAGAAAAGTCGCTAATAAAAACTAACAATTTTTTCTTATTTCCAGAAAGAAAAACAAATTGAATAAAAATTTGCAAATGAAATCCTCAAGAAATCTAAAGTTGAAAAACGAGACATGTATGAATGAATAGAAATCATCCAGAAAGGAAAAGTAAACATAAGAATTGAACAAATTCCATCTGAGCAAGATTTCCCAATCAGGAATACGGCTCCCTGAGAGACAACTTTCTTGAGGTTAGTAAAAAGAGTTTTGAAATTTCTTTAAGCAGAGATATACTTTAATGACTGAATCGCGAATGAAAATCCCGTGCAGATATCTTCCACAGCATTAAGCACTCTCATCCTGACACCACCACATTATGCTTACTCCTAAATAACTTTCACTAGCCTCCACAGTTTATCTTCATTATCCCCAATCAACGCTACTCATTTATATTGTTAGAACAATGAATTATATAGTTTTATTAATATTTTCATACTAACCCAACAATCAATTGGCGATGCTGGAGACACTAACATTATAATTGTCTTTTTATTAACCTATATGTCATTCTTCTCAAAATGATGAAGAAGTTTCCATATCCCCTGTTATGGTTTGAAATGACGCCGGTCAGGTTACAATAAGTGCGCACT
>NC_090753.1:70491787-70509287 GCF_036898095.1 Palaemon carinicauda
GCGCTGGTACTGGCTGTTTTTTTTTTTATTGGCTATATTTGTTATCCATTTTTTTTTTGCCCACAATTGTTGTTCATTTGTTTTTTGTTACTTATATTAGTGTTACTCCTTGCTTTTTTTGGTTATTTATATTAATTGGTTATTAATTTTTTTTCATGCTATATTTATTTGTTACTCATAGTATTTTTTTTTTGGTTACTTATATTTATTTGATATTCATATTATCTTTTTATTTGGTTACGTATATTTATTTGTTATTAATTTGTTTTTTTTTATGCTTTTATTTATTTGTTACTCATAGTATTTATTTTTTTTGGTTACTTATATTTATTTGTTATTCATATTATTTTTTGGGTTACTTATATGTATTTGTCATTCATTTGTTTTTGTTTATTTTGTTACTTATATTTATTTGTTATTCCAATCCATAGACTCTGGTGTAATTCATTCATAAATTGATTTCATTCATCGAAATTCGAGTCGATAGTCTAACTCCCATATTAATTTGTTCCATTATGAAATTATAAGGATATTTATGACACTAATGATGATTATAACGATGGTTTAGAAAATGAAATAAATGATTTAGAGAAATTAAATAGATGATTTAGAAAAAATGAAATAGATACCTCATTTTAATTTCAACATCTTTCGTAATTTTATTCAGATAAGGATTTAATTAAACAGAATATCATTTCGATAGTCAATTTATCATTTTTAATTCCATTATGATAATTACAATTGAATTTATAAAAGTATTTCTGACTAATGATTTGACGATAATTTATGAAAATGGAATAAATGAAATATTTTATCTACGAGTCTGGTTATAATTTATATAAGTATATGATTATATGCATATTTATTTCCGGTCACGCTCAGCGGCATTGCCAGACGTATAACTATCGGTCTCTCCCCGTTCCTCGGGTAGGGGAAGAGGGAGTAGTCATACCCTGGTTAGAGGATTAGCTACATTTCTTGTTATTTGTATAAGTACATGGTTATATGTATATTTCATTCTGGTCACGCTCAGTGCATTACCAGACGTATAACTACTATCGGCCCTCTCCCTGGGTAGGGGAAGAGGGGATAGTCATACCCTAGTGAGAGGGGATACTCCATTGAGGTACATTCGGGATTCACAATGTGTGTGCATAATTATCTAAATATATAACCGTCATTTTTTAGCGGCTTCGGTACACTAGTTTAGTAATATATTAGAATAAAGATTGCAAAAAGTTAGAGTAGTCATACCCTGGTTACAGGGGATAACCCCGAGACGTACACCCAGAAAGCACAATCTGTGTGTGTGCATGCCCGTGTGTGCATAATTGTAAAAATATTTAGCCTTCATTTTTGACGGTCTGTACAATAGTTTATAAACATATTAGAATGAAAAATATAAAAGATTTTATATTTGTTATTTTTTCATAGGGTATACCCCAAGAGGTATACTCAGGATCCACTTTCTGTGTGTGTGCATTAATGTGTGTGTTTTTGTAAACATATAAGAATAAAAAATATAAAATATACCTGATATATTTGTTATTATTTGTTATTTTTTCATAGGATATACCCCGAGAGTTACACTTGGAAACCACATTCTGTGTGTGTGTTTGTGTGTGTATGTGTGTGTGCATGCTTGTGTGTGTATGTGTTTGTGCGTGTGTGTGCATTTTTGTATGAATATTCAGAATAGAAATTATAAAATATACCTGATATATCTGTATTACTTTTTTGATACAAAAGATCGCTTTATACTTCTGTCTTCCATATTCCCATCTCCATCTGACATTTGAAATTCCGAAGAATCTGTTATTGGACAATGAGATGTATTGGAGGAGATACTGGAAGGGAAGGGGGGAGTGGTATACCCCCCTCCCCCCTATCATGATACCCACCGGTACCCTTTTATGGTACCCACACGAATGTACCGCCAAAATATCGACCGAGTAGCGGTCCTACGTATTCAACGGTCCGTTGTTGTCAAACATAAACAAGCATTTCCAGGAATTTGAAAATCGTCTTCTTTTGCTCGCGAAGGAAAAGCGGAAACTTTAAATGAATTCCAATAATCTTGGAATGTGTTTGAATTGAATGAACGACGAAAGATATAAAACTCCATTCTTTTTTATGGATTCCCTTTATTTGTTAAGTTTTGGTAAAGAATTGGGTTAATTTCTGTTATTGTTTTGATTTATTATACATTGCAAAATCTGCTTTTAGTTGTTGAGAGTGGGGGCTAGCGTGTGATGGGGTTAGGGAAAGAGAGCATGAAGGTTGCAGCCGCATCCCTATAAACTTGGTTAGGAACAAGGAGACTGGGTCATTTTGGCGTCATCATTTCCAGGTTGGGAAATGTCTTATGGTAAACGCACACACAAATATATATATATATATATATATATATATATATATATATATATGTATATGTATATATATATATATATATATATATATATATATATATATATATATATATATATATAGTATACTGTATATATGTGAGTATGCGTATCTATCTATATATCAATTATATATATATATATATATATATATATATATATATATATATATATATATACACACAGTATATATTTATATATATATATATATATATATATATATATATATATATATATATATATATATATATATATATATATTATTATAATTGTTGTTGTTACTTGCTAAGCTACAACCCTAGTTGGAAAAGCAAGATGCTACATGCCTGGGGTCTCCAACAGGGTAAATAGTCCAGTGAGGAAAGGAAACAGGAAAAATAAAATATCCCCAGAACAGCAACTATATCAAAATAAATATTTCCTATTTAAACTATAAAATCTGTAACAAAACGAGGAGAAGAGAAATAAGATAGAATATTGTGCCCGAGTGTACCCTCAGGCAAGAGAACTCTAACCCAAGAAGACCATGGTACAGAGGTTATGGCAATACCCAATACTAAACAATAATGGTTTGAGTTTGGAGTGTCCTTCTCCTAGAAGAGCTGCTTACCATAGCTAAAGAGTCTCTTCTACCCTTACCATGAGGAAAGTCGCCACTGAACAATTACGTTACAGTGGTTAATTCCTTGGGCGAAGAAGAATTGTAAGATGGGATAGCAGAAAAGCATGGATGGTGCTGAATAGAATGAGAGACAGGAATAGGTGAGAAAAAGTTTATTTTAGATAAAAGGGTGATTGAAAAAGGTTTCGAGATGGTTGGGTCATGTGGCGAGAAAGGAGCACAATGGCCTAATGATATTTTAGTAGATGGTAATAAAAAGGAAAGTGATTAGTGCAGTGTGTCTGAGTACGACTTTATGATTTCGATCAGTACTAAACAAATGGTCCATTGAATCCATTTGAAATTACGTTGTAATTATACTTTTCAAGTATAAATAGATTACAAAATTATGTGTACCACTGTAGGAAATAGTTGCAATATCGTTCCACGGGCCTAACAAGTTGGCAACACTGTAAGAACAAACCAGTTACTATTATTACCACTTGCTAAGCTACAAAAGCAGGAGGTATAAGCCCAGAGGCTTCAACTGGGAAAATAGCCCACTGAGGAAAGGAAAAATTAATTATTTTAAGAACAGCAACAACACTAAGACAAATATTTCCCATATAAACTATAAAAGCTCCAACGAAACAAGAGGAAGAAAAATAAGACAGAATAGTGTGCCAGAGTGCACCCTCAAGCAAGAGAACTGAAACCCAAGACAGCGGAATACCATAGTACAGAGGCCATGGCACTACCCTAGACTAGAGAACAATGATCTGATTCTGGAGCGTCCGTCCCTCAGAAGAGCCACTTACTACAGCCAAAGAGTTGCTTCCACTCCCACCAAGAGTAAAGTAGCCTCTGAACAACTACATTGCAGCAGACAAACCCCTCGAGCGAAGAAGAATTGTTTGGTAATCTCAGTGTTGTCAGGTGTATGAGAACAGAGGAGAATATTTAAAGACTAGGCCAGTGTATTTGGTGTTTGTGTAGGCAAATAGGAAAATGAACCGTAACCAGAGAGAAGGATCTAATGTAGTACTGTCTGGCCAGTCAAAGGACCCCATAACTCTTGCGGTAGTATCTCAACGGGTGACTGGTGCCTTTGCCAACCTACTACCTATCCATAAAGATATCCCAATCCCTCGGGTTGGAGGGGAGAGGGAATAATCATACCTTGATGAGAGGGTATGCCGTGTTGTAGTTAGGGGGAGAGGTGGGAAGGGTTCAATGTGTGTATGTCTGCATGTCTATCTAAATATTTACCCGACATTTATGACGGGTCGCGTATACTATTAAGTTAATAACAAGCCATTTCCCTGCAAATATGAAATCCGACAACATCGGCCCACGACGTCTCACAGCCATTGTGTGGCAACACAGCCGAAAGAAACCAATATTTCTGGAAAACTTCCAGTTCCTGGATCTGGGAAAACGGACTCGTGATTGCTTTTGCCTCGGAGTCCTCCGTCGGAAAGCATTTGCTTTGGGACTATATATGTGTGTGTGTGAATTCATCTCTCAGAGTCTCGAGGACTCCTCGTCTTGCCTCACTCTACATCTCCTCAAACCCCCCCCCCCACCCCCCCAAGCCCCACTTTTGTACCCCCTCCATTACTAAGATCTCTCCTTCCTACTCCTTAACCACGCGTGGCTCACCAAACCTCGTATCGAGGCTGGTGAGTCTCTCTCTCTCTCTCTCTCTCTCTCTCTCTCTCTCTCTCTCTCTCTCTCTCTCTCTCTCCTATTAGGAAAACTAGAGGTGTATACAGTAGAGCGCAGACCTCCGCCACAGCTATATATATCGACCATTTGCTTGACCTTGACCTTTGAACTAGCGCTCTCTCTCTCTCTCTCTCTCTCTCTCTCTCTCTCTCTCTCTCTCTCTCTCTCTCTCCCCTATTAGGAAAACTAGAGGTGTATGCAGTAGAGCGCAGACCTCCGCCACAGCTATATATATCGACCATTTGCTCGACCTTGACCTTTGAACTAGCTCTCTCTCTCTCTCTCTCTCTCTCTCTCTCTCTCTCCCCTATTAGGAAAACTAGAGGTGTATGCAGTAGAGCGCAGACCTCCGCCACAGCTATATATATCGACCATTTGCTTGACCTTGACCTTTGAACTAGCTCTCTCTCTCTCTCTCTCTCTCTCTCTCTCTCCTATTAGGAAAACTAGAGGTGTATGCAGTAGAGCGCAGACCTCCGCCACAGCTATATATATCGACCATTTGCTCGACCTTGACCTTTGAACTAGCTCTCTCTCTCTCTCTCTCTCTCTCTCTCTCTCTCTCTCTCTCTCTCTCTCTCTCTCTCTCTCTCTCTCTCCGCGTTTCTAATTTTATCCTAATCCTCCATTTCTCTTTGATCTTATTGTCTTTAGCGCCCTTTTTGCTCCTTGTTTTACATCCAAGTTATTTTCGCTTTGTTCTTCTGCGATCCTCGGAGTTGCTTATTCCCAGGTGTTTGGCTGTGTCCCATCCCGTTCTGAATGCGGCGTTTGTTTACTTTTCTCATTCCTTTCTGTCTCTCGAATGGCCAACTACAACTACTAGGGTTTAAGGAGATATTTTTGGCCCTTTTTTCGCCAAATTTAAAAACAACGGTATTTTTGGGTGCGTTAGGGAGAAGATAAGGTTATATGTATCTTGAAACATTTGTTTTAAAGATTTATTTTCCTGAGGATGTCAAAGGCATATGCATATAAGGGATTAAGAAGACATTAGGTTTCTGGTTTGGGATTTACCTTGGCTTGTGCGTTAAGTGGGTCCTGTTTTGGCTGTATGCGTGCTACTTGTTTAGCACAGCTTACTTTGATTTGCTAAATGTTTTCCATAGATTTTTTCTTTTAAATTTACAAGGGAGGTCTTATTCTAGAGGCTAGATCTCCTTTGGGGAAATTTTCTGGATAATTCATAGTTGATATTGATAAAATTAATCGTTCTTTCTCGAAAGTCAAAAAAATTGATGGGGCTGTCCTCAGGTCTATTTATACCGAAATATCCCAAAAATAGAAAATTATCTATAAAAATCATCGGAAAATATTAGTCATGACTAGTCCCTTCAGCCCTCAGTTGCAACCACTTTAGGTTTTGAAGGTCGCTCATGAATGACTGAGGCAAGGGAAAGTGGCATTACCCAAGCAAGCAGGACAATGTCCCAGAGACTGACTATATATATATATATATATATATATATATATATATATATATATATATATATGTATATCTATATATATATAAATATGTATATCTATATATATATATACATATATATATATATATATATATATATATACATATATATATATATATGTATGTATATATATGTACGTGTATATATATATATATATATATATATATATATATATATATATATATATATATATATATATATGATCAGCGCCCAAGCCCCCTCTCTACCCAAGCTAGGACCAAGGAGGACCAGGCAATGGCTGCAGATGACTCAGCAGATAGACCTAAAGGCTCCCCCAAACCCCCCATCCTTAGCTCACAAAGCTTCTGAGATTGCAGCGACCAAAGGAACTAACGAGTTTGGGTGAGACTCGAACCCCAGTTTCCTATGCATTGAGTGGCCTCCTGGTCCCGGCGCTGGGCCCGATGGCGGAATTGCCATAAATCGAATTATTGAGCATACTTAAAACTTACGTAAATGATGTTAGTTCTTAATAATAAAGGTACAAATAGTATTGGGAAATTTTCAAAAGATTTTTTTTTCTTATAACAATCATCATAAATGTTCATTTAAAAGTTTAAAGGTCTTTCATGAATGGCAGGGGTATGGGACAGTGACAATACCCTTTTTGTATTTTTTTTTTTCTTGAAGAAAAAAATAGGAAAATTGAGAATATTAAGTATATCTGTATACATAAATACCGATGTTTTAAGAGAGAATAGAAATACTCTAGGAAGAATGAATTAATGAAGAGTATAAACATCATTAAACTATGAGAGAGATTACTCAAGTGCCATATGTCGATGAGATTATGCTGAGGGTTAGATGGAGATGGTTTGGGCATACTCTTCGCACTTCCAAAGAGAGACTAGTCCACCAAACTTTCAACTGGGCTCCAAAACGCACTAGAAGAGTTGTAAGACCCAGGCCTACATGGCTGAGCACTATGGAGTGTGAAGTAGGAGACGATGAATGGAAAAGTATTGAAATAAAAGCTCAAGATAAAGACGACTGGCGGAATATAACCGAGTAGATGGTGATGATGATGAAATAACATATAATGAATATTGAATCATTTACCATCCCCCTATAATGAATCACGAAAAGTAATGAAATATAGAAAATAACTTAGAATATGTAATAAACAATAACTAACGGACAATGAGCCAGCTATGCAAATATGTCAATCACTTAGTTATCAGCAGAATGTTTTCATTTTGGGGGAGGAAAATGCAATATACCGATAATTACGTTTTGGTATATAAACTATTAATAGCGAATATGAAGGTAGTTATGCCCAAATTTCCAATCACAGGAACGTTTATTTTTATTTCAAATAGATACAAAATATCAACTAATTCATATTACGATGGAATAATGGGCTTTTTTGGGGGGGAAGTGAAAACGAAATATTGGATATTACGTTGAAATCAAAATATGATTCATAATACGAAATTTTCTTTTTCTGTGTGGGGGAGGGGGAGAAAAGAAGCAGAAATTAGGTTTAAATCAATATCTGATTCATAATACAGAATTTTATTTTATGCGTGGGGTGGGGGAGAAAAGAAATATTGGAAATTACGTTGAAATCAAAATATGATTCATAATACGAAATTTTCTTTTATGTGTTGGGTGGGGGAGAAACGAAATATTGGAAATTATGTTGAAATCAAAATATGTTTCATAATACGAAATTTTCGTTTCTGTGTGTGTGGGGGGGGGGAGAAAAGAAGCAGAAATTAGATTTAAATCAATATCTGATTCATAATACGAAATTTTCTTTTATGCGTTGGGTGGGGGAGAAACGAAATATTGAATATTACGTTGAAATCAAAATATGATTCATAATACAAAATTTTCTTTTATGTGTGGGGTGGGGGAGAAACGAAATATTGGAAATTACGTTGAAATCAGAATATGATTCATAATACGAAATTTTCTTTTATGTGTTGGGTGGGGGAGAAACGAAATATTGGAAATTACATTGAAATCAATATCTGCTTCATAATACGAAATATTCTTTTATGTGTTGAGTGAGGGAGAAACGAAATTTTGGAAATTACATTGAAATCAAGATCTAATTCATAATACAAAATTATATTTTTTCGGTGGGGACGGTGTGAGGGAGGAACGAAATATTGGAAATTACATTGAAATCAATATCTGATTCATAATACGAAATTATCTTTCAGTGTGGGGTTGGGGAAAATCGAAATATATATCAGAAATTACATTGAAATCAAGAATTAAATAATAATGGGAAATAATACTTTTGGGGTAGGGTAGTTGGTGTTAGAGAGAAACGAAATATTCGAAATTACATTAAAATCAAGAACTAATTCATAATACGAAATTATCTTTTTTCATGGGGGTGGGTGAGAAATATATGTATGAAATTACATTGAACATCGGAAATCGCTTTTGAGATAAAGATCTAATTCATAATATCCAATTATCTTTTGGGAGGTTTATTGTAGGGGTTAGGGGGAGAAATAAAATATAGGAAGCAATTGAAATCAAGAATTTATACATGATGCAAAGTAATCATTTTTATTGGGGGTAGGAGGGAGGAAAGAAATTTCAGAAATTTCATTGAAATCACGAATTAATTCATAATGCGAAATTAAATATAAGAAATTACATTGAAATCAGGAATTAATTCATAATAAAAAATAATCCTTTTTGGGGTGTTGGGGTGGAGAAATTAAACATTGGAAATTACATTAAAATCACTAATTAATTCATAATGCGAAATTAAATATAAGAAATTACATTTAAATCAGGAATTAATTCATAATAAAAAATAATCCTTTTTGGGGTGTTGGTGTGGAGAAATTAAACATTGGAAATTACATTGAAATCACGAATTAATTCATAATGCGAAATTTAATATCAGAAATTATATTGAAATCTGGAATTAATTCATAATAAAAAATAATCCTTTTTGGGGGTGGAGAAATTAAACATTGGAAATTACATCGATTAAATAATAAGAGATGAATAATTAATATCAACGGAGTTAGTAACCCCAAATAACAATCATTTAACAATCTATTGAAATCAATAATTAATTCATAATACGAAATAATCCTCTTTTTGAGGGTTGGTGTGGAGAAATTGAACATTTGAAATTACGTTGATTAAATAATAAGAGATGAATAATTAATATCAACGGAGTTAGTAACCCCAAATAACAATCATTTAACAATCTATTGAAATCAATAATTAATTCAAGATACGAAATAATCCTCTTTTTTGAGGTTTGATGTGGAGAAATTAAACATTTGAAATTACATCGATTAAATAATAAGAGATGAAAAATTAATATCAAAGGAGTTAGTAACCCCAAATAACAATCATTTAACAATCTATTGAAATCAATAAATAATTCATAATACGAAATAATCCTCTTTTTGAGGTTTGATGTGGAGAAATTAAACATTTGAAATTACATCGATTAAATAATAAGGGATGAATAATGAATAATGAGCGAGTTAGTAACCCCAAATAACAATCATTTAACAATCCATTGAAATCAATAATTAATTCATGATACGAAATAATCCTCTTTTTTGAGGGTTGGTGTGGAGAAATTAAACATACGAAATTACATCGATTAAATAATAAGAGATGAAAAATTAATAATGAATAATGAGGGACTGACGAACCCCAAATAACAATCATCAGAAAAGGTTTCTATTTCGGGAACAGAAGCGAAGTTTTTTAGTCCAGCAATTGATGGATGTCCAGAGTCGTTTACCGCCAATGGAAAACCGAAATGGTGTTTTCCTGCTGTCTGGACATTTTTTCAACTACCAACCTACCCCGTCCCCCCCCCCCATACTACTCCCACACCCCTTCTCACATCTATCTACTCCTCCCCCTTCTTCCTGACTCGAAAATAACGTTCCAATTTTGTTAGCTGCAACAATTTTTATTTCCGAAAAAAAGGATTTTTTACATTAGGTTCCTTAGCAACTATATTTTAAGGCGATTTACATCAGTTTCGTTATTTTTTACATTAGGTTACTTAGCAACTGCTTTTTTACGTGATTTACATCAATCTCGTTATTTTTACATTAGTTTCTTTAGGAACTAATTTTTTTTACATGGTTTACACCAATCTCGTTATTTTTTACATTAGGTTCCTTAGTAACTTTTTTACGTGATTGACACCAATCTCGTTATTTTTTACATTAGGCTCCTTAGTAACTATTTTTTACGTGATTTACACTAATCTCGTTATTTTTTACATTAGGTTCCATAGTAACTATTTTTTTAAGTGATTTACATCAATCTCGTTATTTTTACATTAGGTTCCTTAGTAACTATTTTTTTAAGTGATTTACACCAATCTCGTTATTGTTACATTAGGTTCCTTAGTAACCGTTTTTACGTGATTCACACCAATTTCGTTATTTTTACATTAGGTTCCTTAGTAACCGTTTTTACGTGATTCACACCAATTTCGTTATTTTTACATTAGGTTCCTTAGTAACCGTTTTTACGTGATTCACACCAATTTCGTTATTGTTACATTAGGTTCCTTATCATCCCTGATTTATACACAATATCTCTCTGGATATTCACTCCGGAGGTTAGAACTCCGTGATATATCTGAGGTAAAATTCTCTGGTATATCACTCGCAGATATATCCAAACTGGAAAGCTGTCATTGAGAAACTTCCATCAAAAAACTGGAAAGCTGTCATTGAGGAACTTCCATCAAAAAACTGGAAAGCTGTCATTGAGGAACTTCCATCAAAAAACTGGAAAGCTGTCATTGAGAAACTTCCATCAAAAACTGGAAAGCTGTCATTGAGGAACTTCCATCAAAAAACTGGAAAGCTGTCATTGAGGAACTTCCATCAAAAAACTGGAAAGCTGTCATTGAGGAACTTCCATCAAAAAACTGGAAAGCTGTCATTGAGGAACTTCCATAAAAAAACTGGAAAGCTGTCATTGAGAAACTTCCATCAAAAAACTGGAAAGCTGTCATTGAGAAACTTCCATCAAAAAACTGGAAAGCTGTCGTTGAGAAACTTCCATCAAAAAACTGGAAAGCTGTCATTGAGAAACTTCCATCAAAAAACTGGAAAGCTGTCGTTGAGAAACTTTCATCAAAAAACTGGAAAGCTGTCATTGAGAAACTTCCATCAAAAAACTGGAAAGCTGTCATTGAGGAACTTCCATCAAAAAACTGGAAAGCTGTCATTGAGGAACTTCCATCAAAAAACTGGAAAGCTGTCATTGAGAAACTTCCATCAAAAAACTGGAAAGCTGTCATTGAGGAACTTCCATCAAAAAACTGGAAAGCTGTCATTGAGAAACTTCCATCAAAAAACTGGAAAGCTGTCATTGAGAAACTTCCATCAAAAAACTGGAAAGCTGTCATTGAGAAACTTCCATCAAAAAACTAGAAAGCTGTCATTGAGAAACTTCCATCAAAAAACTGGAAAGCTGTCATTGAGGAACTTCCATCAAAAAACTGGAAAGCTGTCATTGAGGAACTTCCATCAAAAAACTGGAAAGCTGTCATTGAGGAACTTCCATCAGGGGTTACTGTGGCCTGATTGGCTTTTGTTGATTTTCAAAAATAACCTTTCAAATACGTTAGCTAACGTAGGAATTCAGCCTTTTTTTCTAGTTATTATATTCATGAAATATTATTCACATTCTAGAGGGATAATGTTATAATGTTATATATGCAAACTCTAAAACCGGTTTTTTTTTTTTTTTTTTTTTTTTTTTTTTTTTTTTTTTTGGCGAAATTCAGCCTTTTTTCTAGTTATTATATCCATAAAATATTATTCACATTCTAGAGGGATAATGTTATATATGCAAACTCTAAAACCTTTTTTTTTTTTTTTTTTTTTTTTTTTTTTTTTTTTTTTTTTTTTTGGCGAAATTCTTCTGAATAATATTGTATATTAATTCTCCACGCCTTCGCGAACTCCAGCAGTAATTTACCTAGACAATAGATACATTGAAACTCCTTTAGCATTATCCGTATACAATAAATCTATCGCGAAATGTACAATAACTCGATTAGACAATGAATATATTGGACGTTAAAGCAGTTTCCTTAGACAATAAATGTAGCACAAACTCTCAAGCAATTTCCTTAGATAGTTAATCTTATAGCTGAGTCTTGAGCAATTTCCTTTGATAGTTAATATACTGTAAACTTTAAAGTCATTTCCTTAATTGCAATTCGTAATGAAAAGAGCATGCAATTTTACTAGACAATAAATACATACATATACCAAGGCACTTCCCCCAATTTTGGGGGGTAGCCGACATCAACAAATGAAACAAACAAAAAAGGGGACCTCTACTTAAAATATCAACAGTAATTTTCTTCGAAAAAATCATCTTGAATTTCCCTAGGCAGTTAAAGTATGCCAAAATCTAAGTGAATTTCATAGTCATTAAATACAAACAAAAATGTGCATGCATTGTTTTGAACGATAAATGTATCACAGAACTTACAGCAATTTCAATAAAAAGTAAATGTACCGAGGATGTTGAGTGATTTTCTTAGACAAATGTAGGACTTATTTTGCTCTTAATTCACACTGCGTACTTGTATTTCGATATATACACCAAAATCTAATCAATTTGTTCTTAGGTCATACTTCACATGTCCACCAAGTTTCTTTGAAATTGGTTCAGTATTTTTTGTTTAGTTTTGTTCACATACAAAAAACAATCAGCCATATTTTGCTTCTAACTGCATTGCCTACTTGTACTTCGATGTATTGTCTTCAAAATCTAATGGATTTATCCTTAAGTTATACCTCCACATGTCCACCAAATTGGTGCAGTCGATTTTTGCATATTGTTGCTTTCAAACAAAATACAAACTAACAAAATATTTTTAATTTACTTAAAATTGCGATTATTTTCAAACTGCTGCTGCTTACTTATACTTTGATGTACTATATCCAAAATGTTAAAGATCCATCTTCGATTGATACCCAAGAGTTTGCTCAAAATCGGTACAGTAGTTTTTGTGTAAAGTTGATCACAAACGACTAAATAAACTAAGAAACAGACGACGCCAGTTAATACACACCCTCCGCAAAACATTCATTTGAGCAAAGGCAATAAACACATTGCAACATCCACAGCAATTTCCTCCGATAATATATTGACACAAGGTGAGGATGGAAGTTAGTAAGAAGAGGAGAAGAGAGGAGAAGTTAAGGAAAGGGGCAAAGGAAGAGAATGTGATTGGCATTGGGGAAGGGACTGATTGATAAAGGGGAACCGACTGATTGACAGGGGTGAGGGATGGGTGAATGGACAACGAGTTTGGAGGAGCATTTCTAGGGGTGGTAGTAGGGGGGGCTCTGGTATAGGCTGACCCCCTCCTGAAACGGAGGAGTTATATACGGAGGATACGGAGGATATTTGGAATAAAGTTTGAGGGCCTAAGGACCAATTGGTCCCATAGGATGGCATATTGCTTTTGGGGCTAAAAAAAAGGAAACAGGCCACTAGACACGGAGTATACGGAGGATATTTGGAATAAAGTTTGAGGGCCTAAGGACCAATTGGTCCCATAGGATGGCATATTGCTTTTGGGGCTAAAAAAAAAGGAAACAGGCCACTAGACAGTATAGCAGACGTAGATGTGAATGGGAACAGCAGGGAAAAACAGATCTGACCTGAGGTTAGATGACACTTGGGACTACGTATAGAATTGATGTGTTTTGACAAAAGTTTTGTCAATTGTTTTCGTGGATATGAAACGCATAGATAGGGATAACGTTTTTATTTGCCTGTTTCTATTTACTGTCTCTGTATATAGCTTTAGATTTTTATTGGGTTTGAACCCCTCTTCGCTAACTTCTCTATTTCTGGATTTGACTTTTTTGATGTAATATCTTGACTTATTTTGAAATTGGATATAAAATGGTTTTCTACTTTGATATTAAAATCAATATTTAACATGATACAGTACTTTTCATTCTTCAATATATTAAATAAGTCGTTTTATTTTATTATTGGAGCGTAGCAATTCTTTTGAATTACTTCTATGATATGACATTTCAAAACTTCCTAACAGAGAAGTTCTCTTATTCTCATAACCTGAGTATTAAATAATTTAATCATTAGGATTTCATAACCCATCTTCATTAAAGCATCCATAACTAACTACTGTATCAACTATAAGTGAACCAATATTCTATGGGAAATACGTAAAAGCCAACAAAATAATATCAATGTGTATATATATATATATTTTTTTTTTTTTTTTTTTTTTTTTTTTTTTTTTTTAATCAAAAGTCCCTGGTCTCATCGGCACTTTGGCACTTTGGGTGCACCAGTCGTCGTATTCATGTTAGTCACCCTTGATCCCCTGCGGCCTCATGCCAATAAGTTAGCCTTGGGCCAGAAAACTGTTTCATTTTGCAGTATGTGTCAGCTCGAGCCTACCAAGGCTATAGGAACTTTGCTCCCCAGGCGGTTGAGGTTAACTGGGAAAGGAGAAATACAAGGTTTGACTGTTGGTTGGCAGTAATTTTAGTCTTCTGGAAGCGTGGTAAGCGAAATAGAGGCTGTGTGACCCATGATCTAGCAGTAATTTATAATTTTGGAAGCGTTATAAACGAAATAGAGGCGGTCTGAACTATGATTTAGCAGTAATTTTAGCCTTTTGGAAGCGTTGTAAACGAAATAGAGTCTGTCTGAGCCATTATTTGGCAGTAATTTTAGCCTTTTGGAAGCGTTTTAAACGAAATAGAGTCTGTCTGAGCTATGATCTAGCAGTAATTTTAGCCTTTTGGAAGCATTTGAAATGAAATGGAGGCTGTCTGAGCTATGATCTAGCGATAATTTTAGCCTTTTGGAAGCATTGTAAACAAAATAGAGTCTGTCTGAGCCATTATCTAGCTGTAATTTTACCCTTTTGGAAGCGTTGTAAACGAAATAGTCTTTCTGAGCCATTATCTAGCAGTAATTTTACCCTTTTGGAAGCGTTGTAAACGAAATAGAGTCTGTCTGAGCCATTATCTAGCAGTAATTTTACCCTTTTGGAAGCATTGTAAACGTTATAGATGCTTTCGGTGTTGGTGACTCGTGTGGGATTAATGCTTAAGTATATTTGTATGAATAGTGGATAATGACTGACATAGTATAATGAGAGAATTAATTTGACAGAAGGGGGGTTGGAAAGGATTATTAACTGTCTTAATAAAACATCTAAGTAAATTGATTTTCGTAGGGAAGGTTATTGGTGATAAATTAGGTTTGTATAATTAATGGATATTGACTGATATACTAGAGTGAGAGAATTAGTATGAGAGGGTGAAGGGTGATGTTTATTTTGTAGGAGGATTGACTTGCTAAATAACTCATCTAATTTAGTTGATATTTGTAGGGAAGGACTTTTGTTTGGCAGAGGAAGGAACATGGAGTTTTGGGTTAAATAATATAAATTAAGTAAATGAGAAAGTGGATTGTAAACATTATAGATGCTACCTGAGAAAATATTTGGCAGTAATTTTAGTCTTCTGGAAGTGATTTAAACTTGAATGTTGTCTGAGTAATAATCTAGCAGTAATTTTATTCATATATGGAAGCCATTTAAACGTTATGGATGCTGTCTGAGCAAAGATAGGGTGAATTCTCAATGGCAACTGTAAGAGAATGTTGTCTGAGTAATAATCTAGCAGTAATTTTATTCATATGGAAGCCATTTAAACGTTATGGATGCTGTCTGAGCAAAGATAGGGTGAATTCTCAATGGCAACTGTAAGAGAATGTTGTCTGAGTAATAATCTAGCAGTAATTTTATTCGTATGGAAGCCATTTAAACGTTATGGATGCTTTCTGAGCAAAGATAGGGTGAATTATCAATGGCAACTGTAAGAGAATGTCTGAGTAATAATCTAGCAGTAATTTTATTCATATGGAAGCCATTTAAACGTTATGGATACTGTCTGAGCAAAGATAGGGTGAATTCTCAATGGCAACTGTAAGAGAATGTTGTCTGAGTAATAATCTAGCAGTAATTTTATTCATATGGAAGCCATTTAAACGTTATGGATGCTGTCTAAGCAAAGATAGGGTGAATTCTCAATGGCAACTGTAAGAGAATGTTGTCTGAGTAATAATCTAGCAGTAATTTTATTCATATGGAAGCCATTTAAACGTTATGGATGCTGTCTAAGCAAAGATAGGGTGAATTCTCAATGGCAACTGTAAGAGAATGTTGTCTGAGTAATAATCTAGCAGTAATTTTATTCATATGGAAGCCATTTAAACGTTATGGATGCTGTCTGAGCAAAGATAGGGTGAATTCTCAATGGCAACTGTAAGAGAATGTTGTCTGAGTAATAATTTAGCAGTAATTTTATTCATATGGAAGCCATTTAAACGTTATGGATGCTGTCTGAGCAAAGATAGGGTGAATTCTCAATGCCAACTGTAAGAGAATGTTGACTGAGTAATAATCTAGCAGTAATTTTATTCATATGGAAGCCATTTAAACGTTATGGATGCTGTCTGAGCAAAGATAGGGTGAATTCTCAATGGTAACTGTAAGAGAATGTTGTCTGACCAAGAATAGAAGGTTAAATGTTATTGAAGAATGTTGGATGATTGACAAGGCAGCCAGGAGATTGAATGCAATGGGCAATAGTTGAGTTTTAAAGAGAAGGTCGATTGTCTATTGCAACTAGAAATTAGCATGGCAAGATATTGTTGCATGACAAGAATTTGAAGGATGATCTTAAAGGAAAGATTCAGCTTCATGGGTGAAGGTGAGGGTTCATTTTGATTGACAAGTGATGTAATTTATTATTAAAAGAGATAAAAGGGGTGGTGAGAGAGTTGGCAATGGAAGAGAGAAATGTATCCATAGCATGTGAATAGACTATTTATACAGTTTAAAGGTTTAAAGACCGCTCATGAATGGCAGAGGCAAGGGACAGTGCCATTCCCGTATCGAGTAGGGCAATGCCCTAGAGACTGACCCTACATATGATCTGCGCCCAAGCCCCCTCTCCACCCAAGCTAGAACCAAGGAGGGCCAGGCAATTGCTACCAATGCCTCAACAGATAGACCTATAGGCTCCCACAAAGGCCCCATCCTTAGCACACAATGATGGTGAAATTACAGCGACCAAAGAATCGAACGAGTTTGAGCGGCTCTTGAACCCCAGTCTAGACTTCACCAGTCAGGGACGTCAGCACATCGGCCACCACAACCCTGGAGGGAAATGGGGAGAGGGGGGGGGGGTTTAGATTGATGTCTGTTGCATTTAGAACGAAAGGGTAATTAGCAAAGT
>NC_090753.1:70514287-70524287 GCF_036898095.1 Palaemon carinicauda
AAACGAAATAGAGTCTGTCTGAGCTATGATCTAGCAGTAATTTATAATTTTGGAAGCGTTATAAACGAAATAAAGGCTGTCTGAGCTATGATCTTGCAGTAATTTTAGCCTTTTGGAAGCATTTGAAATGAAATGGAGGCTGTCTGAGCCATTATCTAGCAGTAATTCTAGCCTTTTGGAAGCGTTGTAAACGAAATAGAGTCTGTCTGAGCCATTATCTAGCAGTAATTCTAGCCTTTTGGAAGCGTTGTAAACGAAATAGAGTCTGTCTGAGCCATTATCTAGCAGTAAATTTAGCCTTTTGGAAGCGTTGTAAACGAAATAGAGTCTGTCTGAGCCATTATCTAGCAGTAATTCTAGCCTTTTGGAAGCGTTGTAAACGAAATAGAGTCTGTCTGAGCCATTATCTAGCAGTAAATTTAGCCTTTTGGAAGCGTTGTAAACGAAATAGAGTCTGTCTGAGCCATTATCTAGCAGTAAATTTAGCCTTTTGGAAGCGTTGTAAACGAAATAGAGTCTGTCTGACCCATTATCTAGCAGTAATTTTAGCCTTTTGGAAGCGTTGTAAACGAAATAGAGGCTGTCTGAGCCATTATCTAGCAGTAATTTTAGCCTTTTGGAAGCGTTGTAAACGAAGTAGAGTCTGTCTGAGCCATTATCTAGCAGTAATTTTAGCCTTTTGGAATCGTGGTAAACGAAATAGAGTCTGTCTGAGCTATGATCTAGCAGTAATTTTAGCCTTTTGGAAGCGTTGTAAACGAAATAGAGTCTGTCTGAGCCATTATCTAGCAGTAATTCTAGCCTTTTGGAAGCGTTGTAAACGAAATAGAGTCTGTCTGAGCCATTATCTAGCAGTAAATTTAGCCTTTTGGAAGCGTTGTAAACGAAATAGAGTCTGTCTGAGCCATTATCTAGCAGTAAATTTAGCCTTTTGGAAGCGTTGTAAACGAAATAGAGTCTGTCTGACCCATTATCTAGCAGTAATTTTAGCCTTTTGGAAGCGTTGTAAACGAAATAGAGGCTGTCTGAGCCATTATCTAGCAGTAATTTTAGCCTTTTGGAAGCGTTGTAAACGAAGTAGAGTCTGTCTGAGCCATTATCTAGCAGTAATTTTAGCCTTTTGGAAGCGTTGTAAACGAAGTAGAGTCTGTCTGAGCCATTATCTAGCAGTAATTTTAGCCTTTTGGAAGCGTTGTAAACGAAGTAGAGTCTGTCTGAGCCATTATCTAGCAGTAATTCTAGCCTTTTGGAAGCGTTGTAAACGAAATAGAGTCTGTCTGAGCCATTATCTAGCAGTAAATTTAGCCTTTTGGAAGCGTTGTAAACGAAATAGAGTCTGTCTGAGCCATTATCTAGCAGTAAATTTAGCCTTTTGGAAGCGTTGTAAACGAAATAGAGTCTGTCTGACCCATTATCTAGCAGTAATTTTAGCCTTTTGGAAGCGTTGTAAACGAAATAGAGGCTGTCTGAGCCATTATCTAGCAGTAATTTTAGCCTTTTGGAAGCGTTGTAAACGAAGTAGAGTCTGTCTGAGCCATTATCTAGCAGTAATTTTAGCCTTTTGGAAGCGTTGTAAACGAAGTAGAGTCTGTCTGAGCCATTATCTAGCAGTAATTTTAGCCTTTTGGAAGCGTTGTAAACGAAGTAGAGTCTGTCTGAGCCATTATCTAGCAGTAATTTTAGCCTTTTGGAAGCGTTGTAAACGAAGTAGAGTCTGTCTGAGCCATTATCTAGCAGTAATTCTAGCCTTTTGGAAGCGTTGTAAACGAAATAGAGTCTGTCTGAGCCATTATCTAGCAGTAAATTTAGCCTTTTGGAAGCGTTGTAAACGAAATAGAGTCTGTCTGAGCCATTATCTAGCAGTAAATTTAGCCTTTTGGAAGCGTTGTAAACGAAATAGAGTCTGTCTGACCCATTATCTAGCAGTAATTTTAGCCTTTTGGAAGCGTTGTAAACGAAATAGAGGCTGTCTGAGCCATTATCTAGCAGTAATTTTAGCCTTTTGGAAGCGTTGTAAACGAAGTAGAGTCTGTCTGAGCCATTATCTAGCAGTAATTTTAGCCTTTTGGAAGCGTTGTAAACGAAGTAGAGTCTGTCTGAGCCATTATCTAGCAGTAATTTTAGCCTTTTGGAAGCGTTGTAAACGAAGTAGAGTCTGTCTGAGCCATTATCTAGCAGTAATTCTAGCCTTTTGGAAGCGTTGTAAACGAAATAGAGTCTGTCTGAGCCATTATCTAGCAGTAAATTTAGCCTTTTGGAAGCGTTGTAAACGAAATAGAGTCTGTCTGAGCCATTATCTAGCAGTAAATTTAGCCTTTTGGAAGCGTTGTAAACGAAATAGAGTCTGTCTGACCCATTATCTAGCAGTAATTTTAGCCTTTTGGAAGCGTTGTAAACGAAATAGAGGCTGTCTGAGCCATTATCTAGCAGTAATTTTAGCCTTTTGGAAGCGTTGTAAACGAAGTAGAGTCTGTCTGAGCCATTATCTAGCAGTAATTTTAGCCTTTTGGAATCGTGGTAAACGAAATAGAGTCTGTCTGAGCTATGATCTAGCAGTAATTTTAGCCTTTTGGAAGCGTTGTAAACGAAATAGAGTCTGTCTGAGCCATTATCTAGCAGTAATTCTAGCCTTTTGGAAGCGTTGTAAACGAAATAGAGTCTGTCTGAGCCATTATCTAGCAGTAAATTTAGCCTTTTGGAAGCGTTGTAAACGAAATAGAGTCTGTCTGAGCCATTATCTAGCAGTAAATTTAGCCTTTTGGAAGCGTTGTAAACGAAATAGAGTCTGTCTGACCCATTATCTAGCAGTAATTTTAGCCTTTTGGAAGCGTTGTAAACGAAATAGAGGCTGTCTGAGCCATTATCTAGCAGTAATTTTAGCCTTTTGGAAGCGTTGTAAACGAAGTAGAGTCTGTCTGAGCCATTATCTAGCAGTAATTTTAGCCTTTTGGAATCGTGGTAAACGAAATAGAGTCTGTCTGAGCTATGATCTAGCAGTAATTTATAATTTTGGAAGCGTTATAAACGAAATAAAGGCTGTCTGAGCTATGATCTTGCAGTAATTTTAGCCTTTTGGAAGCATTTGAAATGAAATGGAGGCTGTCTGAGCCATTATCTAGCAGTAATTCTAGCCTTTTGGAAGCGTTGTAAACGAAATAGAGTCTGTCTGAGCCATTATCTAGCAGTAATTCTAGCCTTTTGGAAGCGTTGTAAACGAAATAGAGTCTGTCTGAGCCATTATCTAGCAGTAAATTTAGCCTTTTGGAAGCGTTGTAAACGAAATAGAGTCTGTCTGAGCCATTATCTAGCAGTAATTCTAGCCTTTTGGAAGCGTTGTAAACGAAATAGAGTCTGTCTGAGCCATTATCTAGCAGTAAATTTAGCCTTTTGGAAGCGTTGTAAACGAAATAGAGTCTGTCTGAGCCATTATCTAGCAGTAATTCTAGCCTTTTGGAAGCGTTGTAAACGAAATAGAGTCTGTCTGAGCCATTATCTAGCAGTAATTCTAGCCTTTTGGAAGCGTTGTAAACGAAATAGAGTCTGTCTGAGCCATTATCTAGCAGTAATTCTAGCCTTTTGGAAGCGTTGTAAACGAAATAGAGTCTGTCTGAGCCATTATCTAGCAGTAAATTTAGCCTTTTGGAAGCGTTGTAAACGAAATAGAGTCTGTCTGAGCCATTATCTAGCAGTAAATTTAGCCTTTTGGAAGCGTTGTAAACGAAATAGAGTCTGTCTGACCCATTATCTAGCAGTAATTTTAGCCTTTTGGAAGCGTTGTAAACGAAATAGAGGCTGTCTGAGCCATTATCTAGCAGTAATTTTAGCCTTTTGGAAGCGTTGTAAACGAAGTAGAGTCTGTCTGAGCCATTATCTAGCAGTAATTTTAGCCTTTTGGAATCGTGGTAAACGAAATAGAGTCTGTCTGAGCTATGATCTAGCAGTAATTTATAATTTTGGAAGCGTTATAAACGAAATAAAGGCTGTCTGAGCTATGATCTTGCAGTAATTTTAGCCTTTTGGAAGCATTTGAAATGAAATGGAGGCTGTCTGAGCCATTATCTAGCAGTAATTCTAGCCTTTTGGAAGCGTTGTAAACGAAATAGAGTCTGTCTGAGCCATTATCTAGCAGTAATTCTAGCCTTTTGGAAGCGTTGTAAACGAAATAGAGTCTGTCTGAGCCATTATCTAGCAGTAAATTTAGCCTTTTGGAAGCGTTGTAAACGAAATAGAGTCTGTCTGAGCCATTATCTAGCAGTAATTCTAGCCTTTTGGAAGCGTTGTAAACGAAATAGAGTCTGTCTGAGCCATTATCTAGCAGTAATTCTAGCCTTTTGGAAGCGTTGTAAACGAAATAGAGTCTGTCTGAGCCATTATCTAGCAGTAATTCTAGCCTTTTGGAAGCGTTGTAAACGAAATAGAGTCTGTCTGAGCCATTATCTAGCAGTAATTCTAGCCTTTTGGAAGCGTTGTAAACGAAATAGAGTCTGTCTGAGCCATTATCTAGCAGTAATTCTAGCCTTTTGGAAGCGTTGTAAACGAAATAGAGTCTGTCTGAGCCATTATCTAGCAGTAATTCTAGCCTTTTGGAAGCGTTGTAAACGAAATAGAGTCTGTCTGAGCCATTATCTAGCAGTAATTCTAGCCTTTTGGAAGCGTTTTAAACGAAATAGATGCTTTTGGTGTTGGTGACTCGTGTGGGATTAATGCTTAAGTATATTTGTATGAATAGTGGATAATGATTGACATAGTATAATGAGAGAATTAATTTGACAATATGGAGGGTGGTGTTTATTTGGGAAGGATTATTAACTGTCTTAATAAAACATCTAAGTAAATTGATTTTCGTAGGGAAGGTTATTGGTGATAAAGTAGGTTCGTATAATTAATGGATATTGACTGATATACTAAAGTGAGAGAATTAATATGACAGGGTGAAGGGTGATGTTTATTTTATAGGAGGATTGACTTGCTAAATAACTCATCTAATTTAATTGATATTGTAGGGAAGGGTTTTGTTTGGCAGAGGAAGGAACATGGAGTTTTGGGTTAAATAATATAAATTAAGTAAATGAGAAAGTGGATTGTAAACATTATAGATGCTACCTGAGAAAATATTTGGCAGTAATTTTAGTCTTCTGGAAGCGATTTAAACTTGAATGTTGTCTGAGTAATAATCTAGCAGTTATTTTATTCATATGGAAGCCATTTAAACGTTATGGATGCTGTCTGAGCAAAGATAGGGTGAATTCTCAATGGCAACTGTAAGAGAATGCTGTCTGGGTAATAATCTAGCAGTAATTTGATTCATATGGAAGCCATTTAAACGTTATGGATGCTGTCTGAGCAAAGATAGGGTGAATTCTCAATGGCAACTGTAAGAGAATGTTGTCTGAGTAATAATCTAGCAGTAATTCTATTCATATGGAAGCCATTTAAACGTTATGGATGCTGTCTGAGCAAAGATAGGGTGAATTCTCAATGGCAACTGTAAGAGAATGTTGTCTGAGTAATAATCTAGCAGTAATTCTATTCATATGGAAGCCATTTAAACGTTATGGATGCTGTCTGAGCAAAGATAGGGTGAATTCTCAATGGCAACTGTAAGAGAATGTTGTCTGAGTAATAATCTAGCAGTAATTCTATTCATATGGAAGCCATTTAAACGTTATGGATGCTGTCTGAGCAAAGATAGGGTGAATTCTCAATGGCAACTGTAAGAGAATGTTGTCTGAGTAATAATCTAGCAGTAATTTTATTCATATGAAAGCCATTTAAACGTTATGGATGCTGTCTGAGCAAAGATAGGGTGAATTCTCAATGGCAACTGTAAGAGAATGTTGTCTGAGTAATAATCTAGCAGTAATTCTATTCATATGGAAGCCATTTAAACGTTATGGATGCTGTCTGAGCAAAGATAGGGTGAATTCTCAATGGCAACTGTAAGAGAATGTTGTCTGAGTAATTATCTAGCAGTGATTTTATCCATATGGAAGACATTTAAACGTTATGGATGCTGTCTGAGCAAAGATAGGGTGAATTCTCAATGCCAACTGTAAGAGAATATTGTCTGAGTAATAATCTAGCTTTAATTTTATTCATATGGAAGCCATTTAAACGTTATGGATGCTGTCTGAGCAAAGATAGAGTAAATTCTCAATGGCAACTGTAAGAGAATGTCTGAGTAATAATCTAGCAGTAATTTTATTCATATGGAAGCCATTTAAACGTTATGGATGCTGTCTGAGCAAAGATAGGGTGAATTCTCAATGGCAACTGTAAGATAATGTTGTCTGAGTAATAATCTAGCAGTTATTTTATTCATATGGAAGCCATTTAAACGTTATGGATGCTGTCTGAGCAAAGATAGGGTGAATTCTCAATGGCAACTGTAAGAGAATGTTGTCTGAGTAATAATCTAGCTGTAATTTTATTCATATGGAAGCCATTTAAACGTTATGGATGTTGTCTGAGCAAAGATAGGGTGAATTCTCAATGGCAACTGTAAGAGAATGTTGTCTGAGTAATAATCTAGCAGTTTTTTTATTCATATGGAAGCCATTTAAACGTTATGGATGTTGTCTGAGCAAAGATAGGGTGAATTCTCAATGGCAACTGTAAGAGAATGTTGTCAGAGTAATAATCTAGCAGTAATTTGATTCATATGGAAGCCATTTAAACGTTATGGATGTTGTCTGAGCAAAGATAGGGTGAATTCTCAATGGCAACTGTAAGAGAATGTTGTCTGAGTAATAGTCTAGCAGTAATTTGATTCATATGGAAGCCATTTAAACGTTATGGATGTTGTCTGAGCAAAGATAGGGTGAATTCTCAATGGCAACTGTAAGAGAATGTTGTCTGAGTAATAGTCTAGCAGTAATTTGATTCATATGGAAGCCATTTAAACGTTATGGATGCTGTCTGAGCAAAGGTAGGGTGAATTCTCAATGGCAACTGTAAGAGAATGTTGTCTGGGTAATAATCTAGCAGTAATTTTATTCATATGGAAGCCATTTAAACGTTATGGATGCTGTCTGAGCAAAGATAGGGTGAATTCTCAATGCCAACTGTAAGAGAATGTTGTCTGGGTAATAATCTAGCAGTAATTTTATTCATATGGAAGCCATTTAAACGTTATGGATGCTGTCTGAGCAAAGGTAGGGTGAATTCTCAATGGCAACTGTAAGAGAATGTTGTCTGAGTAATAATCTAGCTGTAATTTTATTCATATGGAAGCCATTTAAACGTTATGGATGCTGTCTGAGCAAAGATAGGGTGAATTCTCAATGGCAACTGTAAGAGAATGTTGTCTGAGTAATAATCTAGCTGTAATTTTATTCATATGGAAGCCATTTAAACGTTATGGATGTTGTCTGAGCAAAGATAGGGTGAATTCTCAATGGCAACTGTAAGAGAATGTTGTCTGAGTAATAATCTAGCAGTAATTTTATTCATATGGAAGCCATTTAAACGTTATGGATGCTGTTTGAGCAAAGATAGGGTGAATTCTCAATGGCAACTGTAAGAGAATGTTGTCTGAGTAATAATCTAGCAGTTTTTTTATTCATATGGAAGCCATTTAAACGTTATGGATGTTGTCTGAGCAAAGATAGGGTGAATTCTCAATGGCAACTGTAAGAGAATGTTGTCTGAGTAATAATCTAGCAGTAATTTGATTCATATGGAAGCCATTTAAACGTTATGGATGTTGTCTGAGCAAAGATAGGGTGAATTCTCAATGGCAACTGTAAGAGAATGTTGTCTGAGTAATAATCTAGCAGTTTTTTTATTCATATGGAAGCCATTTAAACGTTATGGATGTTGTCTGAGCAAAGATAGGGTGAATTCTCAATGGCAACTGTAAGAGAATGTTGTCTGAGTAATAATCTAGCAGTAATTTGATTCATATGGAAGCCATTTAAACGTTATGGATGCTGTCTGAGCAAAGGTAGGGTGAATTCTCAATGGCAACTGTAAGAGAATGTTGTCTGAGTAATAATCTAGCAGTAATTCTATTCATATGGAAGCCATTTAAACGTTATGGATGCTGTCTGAGCAAAGATAGGGTGAATTCTCAATGGCAACTGTAAGAGAATGCTGTCTGGGTAATAATCTAGCAGTAATTTTATTCATATGGAAGCCATTTAAACGTTATGGATGCTGTCTGAGCAAAGATAGGGTGAATTCTCAATGCCAACTGTAAGAGAATGTTGTCTGGGTAATAATCTAGCAGTAATTTTATTCATATGGAAGCCATTTAAACGTTATGGATGCTGTCTGAGCAAAGGTAGGGTGAATTCTCAATGGCAACTGTAAGAGAATGTTGTCTGAGTAATAATCTAGCTGTAATTTTATTCATATGGAAGCCATTTAAACGTTATGGATGTTGTCTGAGCAAAGATAGGGTGAATTCTCAATGGCAACTGTAAGAGAATGTTGTCTGAGTAATAATCTAGCAGTTTTTTTATTCATATGGAAGCCATTTAAACGTTATGGATGTTGTCTGAGCAAAGATAGGGTGAATTCTCAATGGCAACTGTAAGAGAATGTTGTCTGAGTAATAATCTAGCAGTTTTTTTATTCATATGGAAGCCATTTAAACGTTATGGATGCTGTTTGAGCAAAGATAGGGTGAATTCTCAATGGCAACTGTAAGAGAATGTTGTCTGACCAAGAATAGAAGGTTAAATGTTATGGAAGAATGTAGGATGATTGACAAGGCAGCCAGGAGATTGAATGCAATGGACAATAGTTGAGTTTTAAAGAGGAGGTCGATTGGCTATTGCAACTAGAAATTAACATGGCAAGATATTGTTGCATGACAAAAATTTGAAGGTTGATCTTAAAGGAAAGATTCAGCCTCTTGGGTGAAGGTCAGTGGCAGATGAGAGATCATTTTGATTGAAAAGTGAGGTAATTTAGTATTAAAAGAGATAAAGGGGTGGTGAGAGAGTTGGCAAGGGAAGAGAGAAATGTATCTATAGCATGTGAAGAGACTTTATATTATACAGTTTAGAGGTTTAAACACCGCTCATGAATGGCAGAGGCAAGGGACAGTGCCATTCCCGTATCGAGCAGGGCAATGCCCTAGAGACTGACGCTACATATGATATGCGCCCAAGCCTCCTTTCCACCCAAGCTAGGACCAAGGAGGGCCAGGCAATTGCTACCAATGCCTCAACAGATAGACCTATAGGCTCCCACAAAGGCCCCATCCTTAGCACACAATGATGGTGAAATTACAGCGACCAAAGAATCGAACGAGTTTGAGCGCCTCTCGAACCCCAGTCTAGCCTTCACCAGTCAGGGACGTTAGCACATCGGCCACCACAACCCTGGAGGGAAATGGGGGGGGGGGGTGTTAAGATTGATGTCTGTTACGTTTAGAACGAAAGGTTAATTAGCAAAGTTGAAGATTGATTGATCGATTTAGGGTTATGTAGCATCGTGAAGAGAGGAGGAGAGGTGTTAATTTGTTATTATGAACGTTGGTTAAGTTATATGGAATATAAGGATACCTAAATAAAAAAAAAATACGATTGAAAATAAAAGAAAAACTGGAAACTCAAACTGACAAGGAAACAAAAAATGATAGGCAATCAGAGGAAAGATTGACAAAGAGGGGGAAGGCGAATTGCCCCTGATAGTGGGGGGAGGAAAACGTAACAGGCAATTGAGAGGGGGAGGGAGAAAGGGAGTTGCTGACGCAGGCACAGAGAGAGAGAGAGAGAGGGAGAGAGTGGTTAGGAGAGGCAGGGGTAAGGGTCAGGTATACGTTAATTCGGGCACAGCGGTTATTGAAACGCCAACAGTTCACATATGTGAGCCAATCGAATATTCATTTTAACTTCAAACAGACTCCAGGTTGTTTTCCGTTTGGGGATTTGCCGGCTGCCGAAATAGTTGATAAGGTCTTTTGATGCTGGATGGCTTATTGATGGCCCCCAGATGGAATCATCCGGAACAGGTACGGGTCTGTTCATTTGTGTGTGCGTGCGTGAGC
>NC_090753.1:70531787-70534287 GCF_036898095.1 Palaemon carinicauda
TGTACAGTTGGCTTCATCAATTCCGGTATACTTACTTCTGACATTGTAGTAGGTAACGATGTATTAAGCAAAAGAGAAACTATTGGCAAACTGCTTATATATATATATAATATATATATATATATATTATATTATATATGTGTGTGTGTATATATATGTACTATTATTATTATTATTATAATAATAAATTACCAAGCTACAACCCAGGTTGGAAAAGCAGGATGTTATAAGCCCAGGGGCTCCAACAGCGAAAATAGCCCAGTGATGAAAGAAAACGATGACTTAAAATATTTTTAAGAACACTAACATTAAATGATTATCTCCTATATAAACTATAAATAACAAAACCATAGGAGGAGAAATAAGATAGAATGATATATATATATATATATATATATATGTATATATATATATATATATATATATTGTGTGTGTGTGTGTGTGTGTGTGTTTGTGTGTGTGTATGTGCATATATATGATATAATGATTAAATTATAGTGAAAGATACACTATCCTCTTTCATTCCCTTGTATTTATTCATTTTAAAAGAATTGCATTGTGACATGAATGGCTTTAGTATAATTGGCAGTTTGCAACAACTCAAACGAAACATGCATGATTGAAATTGTTAACTTTGGTTCAGTTAATTCCTTCCGTATGACAAGAGATATTTTCGACGTGGTTTGGAAATCACATGTTATTTACCAGTATTATTTCATAACAGAGAATTCTCTTGTTATTTACCAGTATTATTTCATAACAGATTATTCTCCTGTTATTTACCAGTATTATTTCATAACAGATAATTCTCTTGTTATTTAACAGTATTATTTCTTAACGGAGAATCCACTTGTTATTTACCAGTATTATTTCATAACAGATAATTCTCTTGTTATTTTACCAGTATTATTTCATAACAGATAATTCTCTTGTTATTTACCAGTATTATTTCATAACAGATAATTCTCTTGTTATTTACCAGTATTATTGCTTAACAGAAAATTCTCTTGTTATTTACCAGTATTATTTCATAACAGACAATTCTCCTGTTATTTACCAGTATTATTTCATAACAGATTATTCTCCTGTTATTTACCAGTATTATTTCTTAACAGATAATTCTCTTGTATTTACCAGTATTATTTCATAACAGATTATTCTCCTGTTATTTAACAGTATTCTTTCATAACAGATTATTCTCCTGTTATTTACCAGTATTCTTTCATAACAGATTATTCTCCTGTTATTTACCAGTATCTTTCATAACAGATTATTCTCCTGTTATTTACCAGTATTCTTTCATAACAGATTATTCTCCTGTTATTTACCAGTATTATTTCATAACAGATTATTCTCCTGTAATTTACCAGTATTATTTCATAACAGATATTCTCCTGTTATTTACCAGTATTATTTCATAACAGATTATTCTCCTGTATTTACCAGTATTATTTCATAACAGATAATTCTCTTGTTATTTACCAGTATTATTCTTAACAGAAAATTCTCTTGTTATTTACCAGTATTATTTCATAACAGATAATTCTCTTGTTATTTACCAGTATTATTTCTTAACAGATAATTCTCTTGTTATTTACCAGTATTATTTCATAACAGATTATTCTCCTGTTATTTACCAGTATTATTTCATAACAGATAATTCTCTGTTATTTACCAGTATTATTTCATAACAGATAATTCTCTTGTTATTTACCAGTATTATTTCATAACAGATTATTCTCCTGTTATTTACCAGTATTATTTCATAACAGATAATTCTCTTGTTATTTACCAGTATTATTTCATAACAGATAATTCTCTTGTTATTTACCAGTATTATTTCTTACAGAAAATTCTCTTGTTATTTACCAGTATTATTTCATAACAGATAATTCTCCTGTTATTTACCAGTATTATTTCATAACAGATAATTCTCTTGTTATTTACCAGTATTATTTCATAACAGATTATTCTCTTGTTATTTACCAGTATTATTTCATACAGATTATTCTCCTGTTATTTACCAGTATTATTTCATAACAGATAATTCTCTTGTTATTACCAGTATTATTTCTTAACAGATAATTCTCTTGTTATTTACCAGTATTATTTCATAACAGATTATTCTCCTGTTATTTACCAGTATTATTTCATAACAGATAATTCTCTTGTTATTTACCAGTATTATTTCATAACAGATAATTCTCTTGTTATTTACCAGTATTATTTCATAACAGATTATTCTCCTGTTATTTACCAGTATTATTTCATAACAGATAATTCCTCTTGTTATTTACCAGTATTATTTCATAACAGATAATTCTCTTGTTATTTACCAGTATTATTTCTTAACAGAAAATTCTCTTGTTATTTACCAGTATTATTTCATAACAGATAATTCTCTTGTTATTTACCAGTATTATTTCATAACAGATAATTCTCTTGTTATTTACCAGTATTATTTCTTAACAGAAAATTCTCTTGTTATTTACCAGTATAT
>NC_090753.1:70547985-70550485 GCF_036898095.1 Palaemon carinicauda
CGTCATTTTGATTTAAGGAAATGCTCGAACTTTGGTCTTTTTGGTTTAAGGAAATGCATGAACTATCGTCTTTTTGGTTTAAGGAAATGCATGAACTATCGTCTTTTTGGTTTTAGGAAATGCTCGAACTTTCGTATTTTTGGTTGAAGGAAATGTAAGAACTTTCGTCTTTTTGGTTTAAGGAAACGCATGAACTTTCGTATTTTTGGTTTAAGGAAATGCATGAACTATCGTCTTTTTGGTTTAAGGAAATGCATGAACTATCGTCTTTTCGGTTTAAGGAAACGCATGAACTATCGTCTTTTTGGTTTAAGGAAATGCATGAACTATCGTCTTTTTGGTTTAAGGAAATGCTCGAACTTTCGTCTTTTTGGTTTAAGGAAATGCATGAACTATCATCTTTTTGGTTTAAGGAAATGCTCGAACTTTCGTCTTTTTGGTTTAAGGAAATGCTCGAACTTTCGTATTTTTGGTTTAAGGAAATGTAAGAACTTTCATCTTTTTGGTTTAAGGAAACGCATGAACTTTCGTATTTTTGGTTTAAGGAAATGCATGAACTATCGTCTTTTTGGTTTAAGGAAATGCATGAACTATCGTCTTTTTGGTTTAAGGAAATGCTCGAACTTTCGTATTTTTGGTTTAAGGAAATGTAAGAACTTTCATCTTTTTGGTTTAAGGAAACGCATGAACTTTCGTATTTTTACCTTAAGGAAATGCATGAACTATCGTCTTTTCGGTTTAAGGAAACGCATGAACTATCGTCTTTTTGGTTTAAGGAAATGCATGAACTATCGTCTTTTTGGTTTAAGGAAATGCATGAATTTTCGTATTTTTGATTTGAGGAAATGCATGAACTATCGTCTTTTTGGTTTAAGGAAATGCATGAATTTTCGTATTTTTGATTTGAGGAAATGCATGAACTTTCGTCTTTTTGGTTTAAGGAAATGTAAGAACTTTCGTCTTTTTGGTTTAAGGAAATGCATGAACTTTCGTCTTTTTGGTTTAAGGAAATACATGAACTTTCGTCTTTTTACTTTAAGGAAATGCATGAACTTTCGTCTTTTCAGTTTAAGGAAATACATGAACTTTCGTCTTTTTGATTTAAGGAAATGCATGACCTTTCGTCTTTTTGGTTTAAGGAAATGCATGAACTATCGTCTTTTTAGTTGAAGGAAATGCATGAAATTTGGTGTTTTTGGTTTAAGGAAATGCATGAACTTTCGTCTTTTTGGTTTAAGGAAATGCATTAACTTTCGTATTTTTACTTTAAGGAAATGCATGAACTATCGTCTTTTTGGTTTAAGGAAATGCATGAACTATCGTCTTTTTGGTTTAAGGAAATGCATGAACTTTTGTCTTTATGGTTTAAGAAAATGCATGCTATTTTGTCTTTTCAGTTTAAGGAAATGCATGAACTATCGTCTTTTTGGTTTAAGGAAATGCACGAACTATCACCTTTAGTTTTCATTCAGATTGACATATCACAAAGTTAAAACGGAAATGAGGAAAAAGAAGGATATGAGTTTCGTGAACAGGTAGTATGACCACTGTTGGTTTAATGATTACCACACTGTATTTTAGTTGGCAGTTGGGAAGTGTTGAAAAGGTGGTCTTTGCCCTGTTTATATTCTTCTGGATCAACATTCAGGTTCTTTTTAGTGCGAGGGAAGAGCGCAGATACAAGCATAATATATCCAAAAGGAATTATGTACAACTGTGTGACACACGGTTGGTACACTAGTATGATAAATGTGCCCATTATAGGTGATAGGGGAGGTCTAAAACTTTTACACCACAGCCTGGTGATTTGGCACCAGGCAGTTTTCACAGTTGTGATTGACATTGGAATGAATATTTGTCAGCAATGATAGTTTTTAAAAAAAGACTTTTCCACCACATCTTGATGCCAGATTTTTTTTTGCCATGTAACACTTTAAAGTAAATACAATTTGTATCAATCTTTTTACATTGTATTTGTGCGAATACTAAGTAAAGGGTTTTTGAAATTTTATAATTTTGTGTATTTTCTTATGTTCTTTAGGCAGGTACTGATTGGTTTACCTGTATGAGAACAGCAGTTGGGAAATGATGGAGACAAAATTGCAGATGATATAAATTAAGAAACTGCCGTTATATTGCTCCCACTGATTTGTATCAATCTTTTTACATTGTATTTGTGCGAATATTAAGTAAAGGGTTTTTGAAATTTCATTTTGTGTACTTTCTTATGTACTGAATGGTTTACCTGTATGAGAACAGCAGTTGGTAAATGATAGAGACAAAATTGTAGATTATATAAATTAAGAAACTGCCGTTATATTGCTCCCACTGATTTAGCAGTTGTAATGATAATAATAGTAATGATAACGGTTTTGATATAAATTATGATAATAATTATCATTGTTAATGTTTTACTGTTCATAATAGTAATAGTAACAATAATGATATTGATATAAATTATATTTGTGATAATAATTATCATTGTTAATGTTTCACTGTT
>NC_090753.1:70557985-70560485 GCF_036898095.1 Palaemon carinicauda
ACATCTTACTTTTCACCTATAACTAAATTAATTGATTGAATTATACTAACGACATGTTAATGATATCACTGATATTATACAGGTGAAGAAAACGAGACAGCTTAAATCATCTCTATATATTTTAATTCTCTAACTTCTATTAACTCAATCTAGTTCATTCTTAAGATCACGGTTCCATTTCCTGGTTCTCAGGACCTTCATTTGGTGTTCCTAAAGGTTTAAAGGTCGCTCATGAATGGCAGAGGCGAGGGACAGGACTATGTATACATATATTCCCCTGGGACCCTCCCCCCGGCACCTGGGACACTCCCCCGGCCCCTAGGATCCTTCCCCTTCCCCTGGGGACCCATCCCCGTCCCCTTGGACACTCCCCCGTCCCCTGGGACCCAGTCCCCTTCCCCTGGGACCCTTCCCTTCCCCTGGGACACTCCCCCGTCCCCTAGGACCCTTCCCCTTCCCCTGGGACCCTCCCCCGTCCCCTGGGACACTCCCCCGTCCCCTGGGACCCTTCCCCTTCCCCTGGGACCCTCCCCCGTCCCCTGGGACACTCCCCCGACCCCTGGGACCCTCCCCCGTCCCCTGGGACACTTCCCCGGCCCCTGGGACACTCCCCCGGCCCCTGGGACCCTTCCCCTTCCCCTGGGACACCCCCCACCCTTCCCCTGGGACACTCCCCCGGCCCCTGGGACACTCCTCCGGTCCCTAGGACCCTTCCTTCCCCTGGGACACTCCCCCGGCCCCTGGGACACTCCCCCGTCCCCTTGGACACTCCCCCGTCCCCTGGGACACTCCCCGGGCCCCTGGGACCCTTCCCTTCCCCTGGGACACTCCCCCTTCCCCTGGGACCCTCCCCCGTCCCCTGGGACACTCCCCCCGGCCCCTGGGACACTCCCCCGGCCCCTGGGACCCTTCCCCTTCCCCTGGGACACCCCCGGCCCCTAGCACCCTTCCCCTTCCCCTGGGACACTCCCCCGGCCCCTGGGACACTCCCCCGGCCCCTGGGACCCTTCCCCTTCCCCTGGGACCCTCCCCCGTCCCCTGGGACCCTTCCCCTTCCCCTGTGCCACTCCCCCGGCCCCTGGGACACTCCCCCGGCCCCTGGGACCCTCCCCCGTCCCCTGGGACACTCCCCCGGCCCCTGGGACACTCCCCCGGCCCCTGGGACACTCCCCCGTCCCCTGGGACACTCCCCCGGCCCCTGGGACACTCCCCCGGCCCCTGGGACCCTTCCCCTTCCCCTGGGATACTCCCCCGGCCCCTGGGACACTCCCCCGTCCCCTGGGACCCTTCCCCTTCCCCGGGGACCCTCCCCCGTCCCCTGGGACACTCCCCCGGCCCCTGGGACACTCCCCCGGCCCCTAGGACCCTTCCCCTTCCCCTGGGACCCTCCCCCGTCCCCTGGGACCCTCCCCCGGCCCCTGGGACCCTCTCCCGTCCCCTGGGACACTCCCCCGACCCCTGGGACCCTCCCCCGTCCCCTGGGACACTTCCCCGGCCCCTGGGACACTCCCCCGGCCCCTGGGACCCTTCCCCTTTCCCCTGGGACACCCCCCCACCCTTCCCCTGGGACACTCCCCCGGCCCCTGGGACACTCCTCCGGTCCCTAGGACCCTTCCCTTCCCCTGGGACACTCCCCCGGCCCCTGGGACACTCCCCCGTCCCCTTGGACACTCCCCCGTCCCCTGGGACACTCCCCGGGCCCCTGGGACCCTTCCCTTCCCCTGGGACACTCCCCCTTCCCCTGGGACCCTCCCCCGTCCCCTGGGACACTCCCCCGGCCCCTGGGACACTCCCCCGGCCCCTGGGACCCTTCCCCTTCCCCTGGGACACCCCCGGCCCCTAGCACCCTTCCCCTTCCCCTGGGACACTCCCCCGGCCCCTGGGACACTCCCCCGGCCCCTGGGACCCTTCCCCTTCCCCTGGGACCCTCCCCCGTCCCCTGGGACCCTTCCCCTTCCCCTGTGCCACTCCCCCGGCCCCTGGGACACTCCCCCGGCCCCTGGGACCCTCCCCCGTCCCCTGGGACACTCCCCCCGGCCCCTGGGACACTCCCCCGGCCCCTGGGACCCTCCCCCGTCCCCTGGGACACTCCCCCGGCCCCTGGGACACTCCCCCGGCCCCTGGGACCCTTCCCCTTCCCCTGGGATACTCCCCCGGCCCCTGGGACACTCCCCCCGTCCCCTGGGACCCTTCCCCTTCCCCGGGGACCCTCCCCCGTCCCCTGGGACACTCCCCCGGCCCCTGGGACACTCCCCCCGGCCCCTAGGACCCTTCCCCTTCCCCTGGGACCCTCCCCCGTCCCCTGGGACCCTCCCCCGGCCCCTGGGACCCTCCCCCGTCCCCTGGGACACTCCCCCGGCCCCTGGGACCCTTCCCCTTCGACCCTCCCCCGTCCCCTGGGACACTCCCACGTCCCCTGGGACACTCCCACGTCCCCTGGGACACTCCCCCGGCCCCTGGGACACTCCCCCGGCCCCTGTGACCCTTCCCCTTCCCCTGT
>NC_090753.1:70565485-70570485 GCF_036898095.1 Palaemon carinicauda
GGGGGTTACTGGAGGGACAGGAGGGGGGGGGGGGTCTAAACAGAGTTAGGGAAGAAGAGAGGAGGGATGGGTGAGTGTAGGTATTCGAATTGCTTCACCTATTTACCCGATTCACTTGGTTTGGGTTTCCTTATGACAAGAGTAAACTCCCTGAGTAATGAGATTTGTCAATGCATTATAGTATCAAACATTAGGGGGAGGTCAATAGAGTGTTGTGTCACAATACCATTCTGATCAAGTCATTAGTATTGGGAATATTAAAGAAAAATACTATTTTTTTCCCAGAAATGCATAGCAGTTGGAAAAGCAGGATGCTATAGGACCAAGGGCTCCAACGGGTAGAATAACTCGGTGAGGAAAGGAAGTAAGGAAATAAACTACGAGAGAAATAGTCTAGGTTAGTGCCATAGCCTCTGTACTATGGTCTTCCACTGTCTTGGCTTAGAGTTCTCTTGCTTGAGGGTACACTCGGGCACACTGTTCTATCTAGTTTCTCTTCCTCTTGTTTTGTTAAAGTTTTTATAGTTTATATAGGAAATATTTATTTCAATGTTTTTGCTGCTCTTAGAATATTTTATTTTTCCTTGTTTCCTTTCCTCACTGGGCTATTTTCCCTGTTGGAGCCCCTGGGCTTATAGCATCCTGCTTTTCCAACTAGGGTTGTAGCTTAGCATTTAATAATATATATATATATATATATATATAATATATATATATATATATATATATATATATATATAGAACAGTAACAGTATTAAAATAAATCTTCCATTTGTAGACTGTAAAAACTTAAAAACAAAAATAGTGATAGTCGAAATTTTCTCTGAATGTCTGTGGTCTCCCATATATATACACACACGCAAATGCATATTCAAAACGTATCAGGAATTGCAACCTAATGCAGGCAATTGAATGCGACAATAGCTTAGATGCCTGAGGCAACTTCATCTACTCACATAGTATGGCCTCGTGGAAAATTAACTGAGTGGGGGATGATTGTACTCTGCCAAGTAAGAAGCACGCACTAACTCAATTCATAAATGATGATAGGGATAGTTGAAGTTCTCTGTGCATACCGAATTTATCACTTGCACTAATTTATGCAGATTGTGGAAATAGATCAATAATTGCAACATATTGCAGGTAATTGCACGCAACAATAGCAGAGACGCCTCAGTCATCTTCATCTGCTAAGAAACATCACTAACTGATGCTGATCATTGACGAGATGACTTTGGAATCAATTCGTGTTTGTTTACGCATATTCTGGAGGACAGGTGTACTCCAGGCTAATTCATTCCTCCCAGGTGAAGGATGAAGGCGAGATTGGCGTTAGTGAAGTGTTATAGTGAGGATTAGATCCGGATTATTAGGTGATTGGGGATTAGCGTTAATCAAACACATTAGCACTTTAATGAGAATTTCCAGGCAGTGTGTCACGTTAGCCAGCGTTTGGTATGTTGAGGAAAAGCTTTGACTGATGCTTCTGTAGATTAGATCTCTCTCTCTCTCTCTCTCTCTCTCTCTCTCTCTCTCTCTCTCACACACACACACATTTATATACTGCTTAGCTATAGTTTATCTATATATTTATCAATTTGACTTTGTAGTTTAGCTTCTCTCTCTCTCTCTCTCTCTCTCTCTCTCTCTCTCTCTCTCTAGTGAGGATACCTCAATATGTTAATGTGGTAAACGGGTTTGTGCATCACCATGATCAGCAAAGCTGTACTAGTCACGGCTACCCATACTAGGTAGGTTTGCTGTGAGTGATCGGACTAAAATCTCCCATCATTACCAATCCGCAGTAGCCAGGTTTGTGATGTAAATGGCCAATCCCATATGTGAATAAGAACGTGTCTGAGGCCTTTGTCCTGCAGTGAACTAGAAATCGCTGTAACTGTTGTTGTTGTTGTTTTTGTTGTTATATATATATATATATATATATATATATATATATATATATATATATAGAGAGAGAGAGAGAGAGAGAGAGAGAGAGAGAGAGAGAGAGAGAGAGAGAGAGAGAGTAGTTGGTTGGTCAGGGCATCAGCCTCCCATTTAGATACTACCGCTAGAGAGTTATGGGGTCTTTTGGCCGGTCAGACAGTACTACAGTGGATCCTTCTCTCTGGTTACAGTTCTTTCCCTTTGCCTACACATACACCGAATAGTCTGGCCTTATTCTTTACAGATTCTTCTCTGTCCTCATACACCTGACAACAATGAGATTACCAAACAATTCTTCTTCACCCAAGGGATTAACTACTGTAACGTAATTGTTCAGTGGCTACTTTCCTCTTGGTAAGGGTAGAAGAGACTCTTTAGCTGTGGTAAGCTGCTCTTCTGGGAGAAGGACACTCCAAAATCAAACCATTGTTCTCTAGTCTTGGGCAGTGCCATAGCCTCTGTACCATGGTCTTCCACTGTCCTGGGTTAGAGTTCTCTTGCTTGAGGGTACACTCAGGTACACTGTTCTAATTTCTCTTTTTATAGTTTATATAGGAAATATATATTTTAATATACTGTTCTTAAAAATATTTTATTTTTCTTGTTTCCTTTCCTCACTGGGCTATTTTCCCTGTTGGGGCCCCTGGGCCTATAGCATCCTATTTTTCCAACAAGGGTTGTAGCTTAGCATTTAATAATAATAATAATAATAATAATAATATATATATATATATATATATATATTTATATATATACATATATATATATATATATATATATTATATATATAATATATATATATATATATATATATATATTGTATTTTACGCAATTATATTGTTCGCCTATGTATTTTCATCATATTTTTATCTATCTCTCTTTCATTTTTCCTCCTCTTTAATGACATAAAAATACAGGTTGGTAATTAGCCACTCGACAATAATGGTTAATTATTATCTCCTTGTTGTTGACTGGTTTTACCTCATTCTGTTTTACGTCTTAATTTCCAGTTTAAAACTGAGAAGACTTTTCTGAAATATAGGACACCTATTATTCTCATGCATGGTATAAAATCTCTCTCTCTCTCTCTCTCTCTCTCTCTCTCTCTCTCATGACTTGAGTAATTAAGTGGGTACTCATTCCTTAGCTATCTGTGGGATGCAGTGTGGTATTAATATATATATGTATATTATATATATATATATATGTATATATATATGTTAATATATATATATATATACATAATATGTGTTATATATATATATATATATATATGTATATGTAAATATATATATATATATATATATAAACACATATTATGTGTGTGTATATATATATATATATATATACATAAATGTGTGTTTATTGGTATATATATATATATATATATATGTTGTGTATCTATGTTTTTGTACATAATCGTCTCTAAACTAACCCCCCCCCCACTATATACAGTATCTTCATATCCAGGTAATAACATTATCTCGGGATTTGTATAAGTTAACGTATATATGACACATTGGCTGATTCTTTTGAACTCATTAAAAATCAATAAAAACTGTTATATCAATGAAGATAGTAATGATAATAATAATAATGACCATAGAATAATAACAGTATAAAGATTTAATTAATGTTATTGTTTTGAGAATATTTTATTTTAATTGTTCATTACTTCTCTCGTAGGTTATTTGTTTCCTTATTTCCTTTCCCCATTGGGCTATGTTTCCCTGTTGGAGCCCTTTGGCTTATAGCTTTGTGCTTTTCCAACTAGGGTTGTAGCTTAGCTTGTGATAATAATGATAATAATAATAATAATAATAATAATAATAATAATAAAAATAATAAAGCAAAAACAATGACAACAATAATAATAATGATAATAATAATTATTATTATTATTTTTAATAATAATAATTAATAATAATAATAATAATAATAATAATAATAATAAAAATAATAGCAAAAACAATGACAACAATAATAATAATGATAATAATAATTATTATTATTTTAATAATAATAATAATAATAATAATAATAATAATAATAATAATAATAATAACAATATTGATAATAATAATAATAATAATAATAATAATAATAATGATAATATCAATAATACAATAATAATGATAATGATAATAATAATAATAATAATAATAATAATAATAATAATAATAATAATAGTAATAATGATAGTAATATTAATAATAATAATAATAATAACAATAATATAATATAAAATACACATGACACATTGCCTAAATCTTTTTAACTCGCATTAAAAAAATCGAAATCTTCCGAGAGTCCAAGATATATTTACTACTGCCTCAGCAATTCTGTCTTACATAAAACTCCGAAGAAGAAAATTCATCTGGCGGAAAGGAACTGAATTAAAATTAATTTGGCGTTTTGTCGTGTTCTCTTTATTCTTGCCTTTCTTCTGTTCTCTTTCTTTTCACGGGGTTTGAATAGATTATGAAGAAGATGGTTGGTCCGTTGCGAGAGAAATTCTGGGTTATTGCATTTGAGATTTTATGGAATTATTAGGAATTTTTTTTATTTGATATTATTATTGTTATTATTATTATTATTATTATTTTTATTTTCATTATTATTTTCATTATTATTTTTATTATTATTATCATTGTCATATTTGTAATATTTTCTTATTATAATTATTATCATTGTTATTATATTAATTATAATAATAAAACTAGAAATAATAATGATAAAAATTATTATTATTATTATTATTATGATATTATTATTATTATTATTATTATTTACCTCCGCCAAGAAGCTTATATTTTCGAATTTATTATTTATTTATTTATTTATATATTAATATAAATTATTATTGTTTATTATTATTATTATTATGATTATCATTATTATTATTATCATTATTATTATAATTATCATTATTATTATTATTATTATTACTACCTCCGCCAAGAAGCTTATATTTTTCGAAATTTATTTATTTATTTATTTATATATTAATATAAAATTATTATTGTTTATTATTATTATTATTATTATTATGA
>NC_090753.1:70580630-70585630 GCF_036898095.1 Palaemon carinicauda
AAAGAAACACTTTCTGGTACAACTCAGGAACATAAATGGTGGTCTACCCTTAAATCTGCACTCTTTGGTGTAGATGCAACAGTTCCTCCTTTACTTAAACCAGATGGCTCAGTCACTCACTGTCCAAAGGAAAAGGCAACCCTTTTGGCTGATGTTTTGACAGTAAACAGAGTAATGAAAAACTTGAACTTCCTCATTCCTGTTTTCCTGAGGCTAAACTAAATAGTTTAGCTTTTCGATCTCGTGAGATTAAAGCTCTGTTGATGGACCTTGATGTTTATGGAGGTGTAGACCCAAATGGTATTTTTCCTTTGTTTTTTATAAAGACAGCAGATTTCTTAGCTCCAAAGTTATCTGTTATTTTGCGCAAGTTAGCAAGAAGAGGAGCTTTTAGCACTAGTTGGAGAATTGGTAATGTTACTCCTCTATGTAAATGTGTTTGTGGTAGCTCAAGTCCCACTGATTACCGCCCAATTTCCATAACTCCCATATTATCTAAAGTTTTTGAACGTCTTCTGGCAAAACGTCTTAATAGGTTTGCTGAAGGTAATCATCTACTCCCTAGTTTGCAATTTGGTTTTCGTAAAGGCCTTGGAGCATGTGATGCCCTTCTTACAATCTCCAATGCTGTACAGAAATCCCTTGATTGTGGTCGGGAAGTTCGTATGATTGGCCTTGATTTTAGTGCTGCCTTTGACCGTGTTAATCATGAGGCCCTTGTTTTCAAACTGAAACAGTTGGGAGTGGGTGAGTTGTTTCTTAGCATTATTATTGATTTTTTAAGTAATAGATCTCAAAGAGTTGTTGTTGATGGGCACCATAGTGATTATAGGAATGTGATATCCGGTGTTCCACAGGGTAGTGTTCTTGGCCCATTACTTTTCATACTATATACACATGACATGTGGTTTGGCCTAGAAAACAAGCTTGTTGCATATGCAGATGATGCTACTCTCTTTGCATCAATTCCATCCCCTGAATGTAGATCTAGGGTTGGTGAATCCCTTAATAGAGATTTAGCTAGAATTAGTGCATGGTGCAAATTATGGGGTATGAAGTTGAATCCTAACAAAACTCAAAGTATGATTGTAAGTAGGTCAAGGGACGGTGGCTCCTCAACATCCGGATCTCAGTATTGATAATGTTTCTTTAAATATGTATGACTCTTTCAAAATTTTAGGTGTGATTCTCGACAGTAAATTTACTTTTGAGAAACATATAAGGTCTCTGTCTTCTTCAATTGCACAAAAAATAGGCTTATTGAGAAAGTCTTTCAAGATTTTCGGTGATCAATCTATTCTGAAGAAGTGTTTTAATTCTTTCATTCTACCTTGTTTTGAGTATTGTTCTCCTGTTTGGTCTTCAGCTGCTGATTCTCATCTTAATTTGTTGGACAGAAACTTACGGTCTATTAAATTTCTTATTCCTGATCTAGATATTAATCTCTGGCACCGTCGTTCAATTAGTTCATTATGCATGTTGCATAAGATTTTTCATAACTCTGACCATCCTTTACATTCAGATCTCCCTGGACAATTCTATCCTGTTCGTAATACTAGGCAGGCAGTTAATTCTAATAGCCAGGCCTTCTCCATCACGAGACTCAATACTACGCAGTACTCTAGAAGTTTTATTCCAGCTGTTACCAAGTTGTGGAATGATCTTCCTAATCGGGTGGTTGAATCAGTAGAACTTCAAAAGTTCAAAGTTGGAGCAAATGCTTTTTTGTTGACCAGGCGGACATGAGTCTTTTTATAGTTTATTTATGACATATTTGTTTTTGATGCTTTTAATAGTTTATGTATGACATGTCTGTTTTGACGTTGTTACTGTTTTTATTATGATTTATTGTTAATTTGTTCTCTTCATTTATTTATTTCCTTATTTCCTTTCCTCACTGGGCTATTTTTCCCTGTTGGAGCCCCTGGGCTTATAGCATCTTGCTTTTCCAACTAGGGTTGTAGCTTGGATAGTAATAATAATAATAATAATAATGAAAATATGGTTTAATGAGAAATTTCATGAACGCCTTATACTCTATGGTAAACAACATACCTGCCCCCCCCCCCTCCACCTGTCAAATTTATAAATTCATATATTTATCGACAGGAAAACGAACTTCTAGAGATGAAGATTTTTCAACTCCAATACATTTCAATTTTATTGAAGTAATTATCAAATCATCATCATTACCATTATCATCATCATTATCATTATCATTATCATCATCATCATCATTATCATCATCATTATCATCATCATCACCTCCTACGCCTATTGACGCAAAGATCTCTGTTAGATTTCGTCAGTCGTCTCTATCTTGTGCTTTTAATTCATTGCCTCTCTATTCAACTTCTCTCCACGTCATGTTTCATAGTCCTCAGCCTTGTAGGCTTGGGTCTTCCTGTACCATAATTTATCGTAATAATTTGAAACATTTCATGAATTTTCCCCTTCTTCAAAATTGAATAAATTTATCCAAAAATTTAATCAGTTTGTTCTGTCACATTATCTGTCATTGTTTTTATTGTCATAGATATTTATCAACAATTTTTGTGTACTCTGTTAACAAACTTATACAAACGAACAGAGAATTGCACAAATACATGTCAGTGTGGTATATATCTTGCAGCAGCATTTAGGAGTCAGATACGAGCGTCATTGATCACTTAAATGATCGGGTTATTGAAATTTCAAAAGGTTTAAAGGCCGCTCACGAATGGCACAGGCAAGGGTCAGTGACATTGCCCTATCAAGCAGGACAATGCCCTGGAGACTGACCATATTACATATGATTAGTGCCCAAACCCACTCTCTACCCAAGCTAGGACCAAGGAGAGCCAGCCAATGGCTGCTGATGACTCAGCAGATAGACTGATAGGTTCCCCCAAACCCCCTCTCCTTAGGTCACAAGAATGGTGAGGTTACAGCGACCAAACAGACAGTGACATTTCCCTATCAAGCAGGACAATGCCCTAGAGGACTGACCATATTACATATGATTAGTGCCCAAACCCACTCTCTACCCAAGCTAGGACCAAGGAGAGCCAGCCAATGGCTGCTGATGACTCAGAAGATAGACTGATAGGTTCCCCCAAACCCCCTCTCCTTATGTCACAAGAATGATGAAGATGCAGCGACCAAAGGAACTAACGAGTTGGAGCGGGTCTCGAACCACACTCTGGCGATCAATTCTCTGTTGATTTCGTGACTTTTTACTCATGTTTTGAAAAAAAAAAAATGAAATTGTGACGTTTGATTTCCGGAACTTATCTATTATCACCTTATCTTTAATAAAAAAAATATATATATATTTTTAATTTTGCTTATATTTACATTTGGACTAATTCCAATAATGTTCCATTAATCGCAATTCGATTAATTCCTTGACATTTTACTGTTTCATAAAATTCCCATATTTCCCCATGAAAAACCGAGATCAATCCAAGTTAAATGCAACTCATTATAAATATTTTCGTCCTGTATTAATTTCTTTTTCACTAATTTCTCTTTCGATTAACTCTCCACCTCCAGCAGATATATTCTAATGAGCAAACTTTGTTAAAACATAAACATGAATTTTTATCGTAGTCCCCGTGAAACTACCAAAGAAAATGGTAATTCAAAGAAAACGCAATTGGGGCGGGTGGTAAAGAGTTCGAAATTCTGATAGAATAAAAAAATCTTATCTAAAAGTCATCGAGTTGGAACTCTGTCTGGGGATTTCAACGGGGGAGGGGGGTAGGGGGATACTAGGAGGGGAAACTTCGGCAAAGGGAACAGAAAGATAAACAGAAAGGCAAACAAGGGAGTGACGAGAGAGAGAGAGAGAGAGAGAGAGAGAGAGAGAGAGAGAGAGAGATCAGGATAAAATCATGATTTTGAGTAACTTGCTCGACCAAATTGAGTATGTAAATTTCTAATAATTCATTTATAAATTTCCATACTCAAATAGGGGTTTAGCCCTACTCGCTTCTTAAATGGGGTACTGTCAGCAAATGAAAACACAGGAAAAGGTCCTGTTTACGGAGTGGCAAAGAACATAATTATTATTATTATTATTATTATTGTTATTATTATTATTATTATTATTATTATTATTATTATTACTTGCCAAGCTACAGCTCCTAGTTGGAAAAGCAGGATGCTATAAGGTCAGGGGCTCCAACATGGAAAATAGCCCAGTGAGGAAAGTAAACAAGGAAAAATAGAATATTTCAAGAACGGTGCCATTAAAATAAATATCTCCAATATAAACTATAGATAGAATAGTGTGCCCGCGTGTACCCTCAAGCAAGAGACCTCTAACCCAAGACAGTGGAAGATCATAGTACAGAGGCTATGGTACTATCCAAGACTAGAGAACAATGGTTTGATTTGGTATGTCCCTTGCCTCAACCATTCATGAGCAGCCTTTATTCCTTCAAACTGCTATAATATGTAATGTAATACCCATATGAATTTGATTCTTACAGTCACCTGTATCACCTGTAATTTCATTTAGAAGACTACTTGTTCCTTTTGCGTGGTACTAGGACGGTTTGCTTACTTTGTTGATTGGTTAGAACTATCTTGTCCAACCAATCAGCTAGCAGGAAACATTTCCGAGCTAAAAGTGGGAATGTTTCCTACTAGCTGATTGGTTAGAATTATCTTGTCCAACCAATCAGCGATCAGGAAACTTTTCAGAGCTAAAAGTGGGAATGTTTCCTACTAGCTGATTGGTTAGAATTATCTTGTCCAACCAATCAGCTAGCAGGAAACTTTTCAGAGCTAAAAGTGGGAATGTTTCCTACTAGCTGATTGTTTAGAATTAACTTGTCCAACCAATCAGCTAGCAGGAAACTTTTCAGAGCTAAAAGGGGGAATGTTTCCTACTAGCTGATTGGTTAGAATTATCTTGTCCAACCAATCAGCTAGCAGGAAACTTTTCAGAGCTAAAAGTGGGAATGTTTCCTACTAGCTGATTGGTTAGAATTATCTTGTCCAACCAATCAGCT
>NC_090753.1:70624162-70626662 GCF_036898095.1 Palaemon carinicauda
AATTATATCCAGGGGCTTCAACAGGGAAAATAGCCCAGTGAGGAAAGGAAATAGGAGAATAAGGGAAGATTATATCCAGAGGCTCCAACAGGGAAAATAGCCCAGTGAGGAAAGGAAATAAGAGAATAAGAGAAGATTATATCCAGGGCTCCAACAGGGAAAATAGCCCAGTGAGGAAAGGAAACAATGAAATAAGAGAATAAGGGACAATTATATCCAGAGGCTCCAACAGGGAAAATAGCCCAGTGAGGAAAGGAAATAAGGATTTAAGAGAATAAGGGAAGATTATATTCTAGGGAAAAGATCGAAATAAGGAGGTAATTCCATAGATTGGGCGTAGGGGGAAAGAAACTTTATCTAAACCGTGCAAACGAAAGGTACATATGAGAAAAGGCTACTTGGCGGGTGTTACGATGTCTCTTGAGTTTTATTCCAGCTGTTACCAAGTTGTGGAATGATCATCCTAATCGGGTAGTTGAATCAGTAGAACTTCAAAAGTTCAAAGATGGAGCAAATGTTTTTATGTTGACCAGGCTGACATGAGTCTTTTTATTGTGTATATATGACATATCGGTTTTTGACGTTGTTAATAGTTTATATAGGACGTATCTGTTTTGACGCTGTTACTGTTTTATAGAATGATATATTGTTAATTTATTCTCAACATTTATTTATTTATATATATACATATATATATATATATATATATATAATATATATATATATATATATATATATATATATATATATGTTACATACATAAAAATTATACATGTATATATAGATATTGATAAATATAAATATATATATATATATATATTATAATATATATATATATATATATATATATATATATATATATATATATATATTTACATATACATATTATAAGATTGACGCCGCACCCACCAAACTGCTCAAAGAGCCAGAGACCAAAGTTTATTATATTCCAATCCCCAAACAAACCCAGCCAATCAAAACTGCTCTTGTTGCAATCACGCGATTTTAATACAATGACAATATTGCAACCTGGCAACTCAGGGCAATTTGGCCATCAAAGGATCAAGCTTTTGTTTCATTATTTGATCTGCCTGCAATCATTGATAGCTTAAAGCCTATTGTGACGGATCAGCTATGGCTTGTTACTCCATTTTTGCTTGCGTACATGCATACATACATACATACATATATAAGTACATACGTACATGCTTGTATTGATATACAGAGAAAGGGATTTATTTCTTAGGGGTGGCTCCAATAGAATGATTACTGTAACTTTAACGTTTCTTTAAAAAAAAAGAAGAGAGAGAGAGAGAGAGAGAGAGAGAGAGAGAGAGAGAGAGAGAGAGAGAGAGAGAGAGAGAGAGAGAGAGAGAGAGAGAGAGGATCATATACCCAACTAAAAATAACCAATTAACAGCACGTCTAATACCTTTTATGCGATATGCTAAACGCCTTTATATATAATTTTTTCGATATATATATATATATATATATATATATATATATATATATAATATATATATATATATATATATATATATACTATATATATATTCAAATAAGTCATATATATTTTTGATACATTATTGTCTGGATTCTCTTAACGACCTCGGGATCAGAGCCCCAGGCGAAATCACACAAAGACAAGAGCTTGTGTCCGGCCGGGATTCGAACCCTGGTCCGGCAAGCTTATACAGACAGTGACTAAACCACTTGGCCAAGTTGTTTAGTCACTGTACAAGCTTGCCAACCAGGGTTCGATTCCGGCCGGGACACAAGCTCTTGTCTTTGTGTGATTTCGCCTGGGGCTCTGATCCCGAGGTCGTTAAGAGAATCCAGACATTAATGTATCAAAAATATATATGGCTTATTTGAATATGAAAAACACGTCTAAATGTGCAAAATTTATCATATATATAATATATATATATATATATATATATATATATATATATATATATATATATATATATATATATATACATATGAATGAACCTCGTCCCAAGCTTCTTATCAGACAGAACGTATGGAGTGAGATTGCCAACCTCACGTCCTACCTAGTTGGTGTTTAGTGAGCTTATGTGTTAACTTAGTCCATCTCATGAATTTTGATTATCTGATTGTCTTCTTTAGTGTATGTATGTATGTATGTATGTATAAATATACATACCTGAGTGAGGATAACTTTAATGTGGTGAAAGCGTAGATGTACTAGTCACGGCTACCCTTACTAGGTTGGTTTGCTGCGAGCACATTGCTGTGGCCAATGTGATGATGAAAGTGGTCAAACCCCAAACTTGACCAAGGATATGTTTCAAGCCTTCTTGTTAAGATGTAGACTAGTAATTAATTCATTTGTTGTTGTTGTGTATATGTATACACACACTCACATATATACAGTATATGTATGTATATATATATATATATATATATATATATATATATATATATATAAATCTCTCTCTCTCGCTCTCTCTCTCTCTTTCTATATATATAT
>NC_090753.1:70688290-70690790 GCF_036898095.1 Palaemon carinicauda
AGAGGCTATGGCACTTACCCAAGACTAGAGAACAATGATTTGATTTCGGAGTGTCCTTCTCCTAGAAGAGCTACTTACCATACCTAAAGAGTCTCTTCTACCCTTACCAAGAGGAAAGTGGCCTTTGAACAATTACAGTGTGATGTATGTTCATCTATATAAAGCAGTGTTTTTTATTAATCAAACCCCTCTTACGGGCTACTTTCAGGCAAGAGCCCGTGTCTTGCTATAGGCGGGGCAATCGTAATAAAATAAACAATCATTAAACAATTGAACATCGAGTACATCCGATTAGAAAAAAGTAATCGCTAAGTGATTTTAACTTGATGCTAATGAACAGTGAAAATTACATTAATTAGGAATTAAAATATATATATATATATATATATATATATATATATATATATATATATATATATTATATATATATGTATATATATATATATATATATATATATATATATATATATATATATATGGAAGATTTATTATAATGTTACTAATGTTCTTAAAATATTTTATTTCATTGTTAATTATCTTGTAGTTCATTTATTTCCTTATTTACTTTCCTCACTGGGTTATTTTCCCTGTTGGAGCCCTTAGGCTTATAATATCCTGCTTTTCCAACTACGGTTGTAGCTTAGCAAATAATAATAATAATAATAATAATAATAATAATAATAATAATAATATTAATATTAAAATCGTGAAATATATATTCCTTATATCTCTTATATATACATATATATATATATATATATATATATATATATATATATATATATATATATATATATATATATGAGAGAGAGAGAGAGAGGAGAGAGAGAGAGAGAGAGAGAGGAGAGAGAGAGAGAGAGAGAGAGGAGAGAGAGAAATAAAATCTTCCTTCTTTTGTTTTTCCTGATTTATAAACTTCCTTCTTTTACGAGGCAGGTTTATTACTTTCCTAGTGGTTATAACACCATCCTCCTCCCCACCCCCCTTTACTCACATTTCTCCTTAGTGCTTTTATTTCCTGGTTAAAGGAAGAAAAAGATTTCATGTTGGTGGTCACTTAGACCTATGAACAAACTAACAAATATTTTCTAATTTTTATCTTCCAATATATCTGTTGATATAGAATTTCTAAAAATGTCTGATATATATAAGGATTTCTCTCTCTCTCTCTCTCTCTCTCTCTCTCTCTCTCTCTCTCTCCTCTCTCTCTCTCTCCTCTCTCTCTCTCTCCAAAAAGAAACATACACACATCCTCGATATTCCAATCACTTATATTCTCTTTAATACCCCACAAGCTTATTCTGTATTCTATCACAAACAAATAGGTATTAAGTATCCCATATTCTCTCTCTCTATCTCTCTCTCTCTCTCCTCTTCTCTCTCTCTCTCTCTCTCTCTCTCTCTCAAATCATAAAAAACAACCTTGATATTAGAATCACTTATATTCTCTTTAGTGCCCACAAGCTTATGCTGTACCCTATCAAACACATATGTATCAATGAGTGTCCCTCTCTCTCTCTCTCTCTCTCTCTCTCTCTCTCTCTCCTCTCTCTCTCTCTCTCTCTCTCTCTCTCTCCTCAACACCATCTAGGCACCAAATCACTCACAGCAAATTGTCCCATTTTCAAACTGTGATCAAACACAAATCCTCCATACAAAGTATATCCTTCGCAGGACCCTCGTCTTCCCTTACCTCCTACGATGGTCATTTGTCTACTTGTCCTTATCAATTTAATCTCCCTCGGAGGTGAAAAGGGCGTAATTCACAGCCTCCGAGGGGAAGAAATTCCCCTCTCAACATCATTTCCCTCTTTTATATCTTCAAAGACACTTTACTGTGTTTATTATGATTCCCTACCAATCCCTTTATTCTTAAGGCGATCTCTCACCCAATGTCACTGTCACCTATGCTGATCGGACCCGGGTTCGATTCCCCGGCCGACCAGAAGCTATTATCTTTGAGTTGATTACCTATTAGGTCTGATCTCGAGCTATAGAGAGAGTCTAGATATCAAGAGAAGTATAATATAAGGCTTATTTGAATATACATACATACATACATACATACATACATACATACATACATATATATATATATATATATATATATATGCACATATATATTATAAGCCATATACTTATGATACATTAATGTCTGGATTCTCTTAACGACCTCGGGATCAGAGCTCCAGGCGAAAACACCTGGTCTGGCCAACTTGTATAGACAGTGGCTTACCACTTGGCCAAGTTTGCCGGACCAAGGTTCGACTCCCGACCGGTCACAAGCTCTTGTCTTTGTGTGATTTCGCACTAGGGCTCTGATCCCGAGGTCGTTAAGAGAGTCCAGACATTAATGTATCCAAAATAGATGGCTTATTTGAATATGAAAAACACGTCTTAGATGTGCAAAATTTATCATATAACTATATATGTATATATATATATATATATATGTAATATATATATATATATATATATACACACACACACATATATATAT
>NC_090753.1:70700790-70703290 GCF_036898095.1 Palaemon carinicauda
ATAAGGAAATAAATAAATGAAGAGAACAAATTAACAATAAATCATTCTAAAATAAGAAACAACGTCAAAACAGACATGTCATATAATAAACTATCAACAACATCAAAAACAAATATGTCATAAATAAACTATAAAAAGACTATGTCCGCCTGGTCAACAAAAAAGCATTTGCTCCAACTTTGAACTTTTGAAGTTCTACTGATTCAACCACCCGATTAGGAAGATCATTCCACAACTTGGTCACAGATGGAATAAAACTTCTAGAGTACTGCGTAGTATTGAGCCTCGTGATGGAGAAGGCCTGGCTATTAGAATTAACTGCCTGCCTAGTATTACGAACAGGATAGAATAGGCAAAACAACTACCTGATCTATTGTTATTAAAAGATTATATCTTATCCAATATTAGTCAGGCCTTCTCCACCATGAAGTTTAATACTACGCATTATTCTAGAAGTTTTACTTCAGCTATGACCAAGTTGTGGAAAGATCTTCCTAATCGGGTGGTTGAATCAGTAGAACTTCAAAAGTTCAAACTTGCAGCAAATTTTTGTATGTTGAACAGACTGACATAAGTATTTTTATGGTTTATTTATGACATATATGTTCTGATGTTGTTGCCGTTTCTAAGATATCTTATTTTAATTGTTCATTATTTCTCATATAGTTTATTTCCTTATTTCCTTTCCTCACTGGGCTATTTTTCGTTGTTGAAGTGCTTGGGTTTATAGCATCTTAATTTTCAAATTGGAGTTGTTATCAGCTAGTAGCAATAATAATGATAAAGATAATAATAATAATAATATTACTAATAATAATAATATTAATAATAATTAAATTAATAATTATAATAATAATATAGGCGTTGGAATAAGAAGCGAAGTACTATTCTTACTATTTATAATAATAATAATAATAATAATAATAATAATAATAATAATAATAATAATAATAATAATAATAATAGTAATAATAATAATAAATTTAGCTTCTATAAGCGTTGTAAACAGTATAAATGCTACCTGAGCAAATCTCAATACTTATCTAATTATATTAATTCAACATGAAAAGCCTTATCAAAACAATTATTTCTTCAATACAAAAAAATATTCTCTAAAAGCCACTGTTGGGAAAAAAAAATTATATAATTTTTCATAACGTTTTTAATAACGTCATTATTATTATTATTATTATTATTATTATTATTATTATTATTATTATTAATGCTACTCCCGCATACCCTGGTTAGGGATTCTATTTTCTGTTATATAAAAATTATCAAAGAAAAGCTACTGGATATCAGTGTCGTTAGATTTATAAACCATCTATTCAGTAAAAAATAAATATTTTTTCGTTACTATATAATCCCATGAACATAAACATGCTATTCTCCTTACCTTTAATAATTTTCATTTGGTATTTCATATTTTTTTTAAAATAATTTACAATTCTAATACCTTCCCCTTACACGCTTCGTAGATAGTAATAGCGAATATTAAGAATATTCTCAGTAAATGTGAAAAAAAGCAAAAAACAAGATTGAAAAATATAAATTCATAGATAAATTAAAACAGAAACAGTTAGGCAAAGATTTAAGGTTTAAAGGTTTAAAGGCCACTCATGAATGGCAGTGGCAAGGGAAAGTGTCATAGCCCTATCAAACAGGACAATGCCCTAGAAACTGACCATATATGCATATGATCAGCGACCAAGCCCCTCTATACCCAAGCTAAGACCAAGGAGGGCCAGGCAAAAATATTCCCATTATAAAAATAGCATATGACGATATCTTTTTTAAATCCTAGAAAGCATGTATACCATAAAAAATGCTCTCGAAAATAAGCAAAGGACATAATTGAACAAAATCATTCTTATGAAAATAGAATATCACACAATTATATCTAATTTAATTCCAAAAAACTACGTATACCGTCAAAAAAAAAAAAAATTGGAAGGAATTGATCTCATCACACAATAAAAAAAAATTAAATTCCTAAGAATTAAGTATACCTTGAAAATATATACTCCCTGAAATAGTCAAAGAATATAATTTTCAAAAAGCTATTTCCATTACATTTAACCCATATTTCAGTGCCAAAAAACACATTTTGGAGCAGGAATATTATTTGGAAAAAAAAAAAAAAAAAAAAAAAAAAAAAAAAAAAAAAAAAAAAAAAAAAAAAAAAAACAGCAGTGTATTTACATCTGTTAATGAAAATGAATAAAAATGGCATATCACACAATAATATTTTTTTTTAATTCGTAAAATCTACGTATACCGTAAAAAAATATACTCCCAAAATACAGGCAAAGAATATCATTGGGAAAAAAATATATACTCCAAAAAATAGGCAAAGAAGATCATTGAAAAAAATATAGTCCAAAAAATGGGCAAAGAATATAATTGAAATGAAAATATTTTCCCAAAAAATAGGCAAAGAATATCATTGAAAAAGATATATATTCCAAAAAAATAGGCAAAGAATATCATTGAAAAAGAT
>NC_090753.1:70708290-70710790 GCF_036898095.1 Palaemon carinicauda
ATTTTAAATTCAACCCTAAAATGAGAAATCCCATTGAATTTTAAATTCAACCATAAAACGAGAAACACCACTGAATTTTAAATTCAACCGTAAAATGAGAAATCCAATTGAATTTTAAATTCAACCATAAAACAAAAAACACCACTGAATTTTAAATTCAACCCTAAAATGAAAAATCCCATTGAATTTTAAATTCAACCCTAAAATGAAAAATCCCATTGAATTTTAAATTCAACCCTAAAATGAAAAATCCCATTGAATTTTAAATTCAACCATAAAACGAAAAACACCACTGAATTTTAAATTCAACCCTAAAATGAAAAATCCCATTGAATTTTAAATTCAACCCTAAAATGAAAAATCCCATTGAATTTTAAATTCAACCATAAAACGAAAAACACCACTGAATTTTAAATTCAACCCTAAAATGAAAAATCCCATTGAATTTTAAATTCAACCCTAAAATGAAAAATCCCATTGAATTTTAAATTCAACCCTAAAATGAAAAATCCCATTGAATTTTAAATTCAACCATAAAACGAAAAACACCACTGAATTTTAAATTCAACCCTAAAATGAGAAATCCAATTGAATTTTAAATTCAACCATAAAACAAAAAACACCACTGAATTTTAAAATCAACCGTAAAATGAGAAATCCCATTGAATTTTAAATTCAACCATAAAACGAGAAACACCACTGAATTTTAAATTCAACCGTAAAATGAGAAATCCAATTGAATTTTAAATTCAACCATAAAACAAAAAACACCACTGAATTTTAAATTCAACCCTAAAATGAAAAATCCCATTGAATTTTAAATTCAACCATAAAACGAGAAACACCACTGAATTTTAAATTCAACCGTAAAATGAGAAATCCAATTGAATTTTAAATTCAACCATAAAACAAAAAACACCACTGAATTTTAAATTCAACCCTAAAATGAAAAATCCCATTGAATTTTAAATTCAACCATAAAACGAGAAACACCACTGAATTTTAAATTCAACCGTAAAATGAGAAATCCAATTGAATTTTAAATTCAACCATAAAACAAAAAACACCACTGAATTTTAAATTCAACCCTAAAATGAAAAATCCCATTGAATTTTAAATTCAACCATAAAACGAGAAACACCACTGAATTTTAAATTCAACCGTAAAATGAGAAATCCAATTGAATTTTAAATTCAACCATAAAACAAAAAACACCACTGAATTTTAAATTCAACCCTAAAATGAAAAATCCCATTGAATTTTAAATTCAACCATAAAACGAGAAACACCACTGAATTTTAAATTCAACCGTAAAATGAGAAATCCAATTGAATTTTAAATTCAACCATAAAACAAAAAACACCACTGAATTTTAAATTCAACCCTAAAATGAAAAATCCCATTGAATTTTAAATTCAACCATAAAACGAGAAACACCACTGAATTTTAAATTCAACCCTAAAATGAAAAATCCCATTGAATTTTAAATTCAACCATAAAACGAGAAACACCACTGAATTTTAAATTCAACCGTAAAATGAGAAATCCAATTGAATTTTAAATTCAACCATAAAACAAAAAACACCACTGAATTTTAAATTCAACCCTAAAATGAAAAATCCCATTGAATTTTAAATTCAACCATAAAACGAGAAACACCACTGAATTTTAAATTCAACCGTAAAATGAGAAATCCAATTGAATTTTAAATTCAACCATAAAACGAGAAACACCACTGAATTTTAAATTCAACCCTAAAATGAAAAATCCCATTGAATTTTAAATTCAACCATAAAACGAGAAACACCACTGAATTTTAAATTCAACCGTAAAATGAGAAATCCAATTGAATTTTAAATTCAACCATAAAACGAGAAACACCACTGAATTTAAAATTCAACCGTAAAATGAGAAATCCAATTGAATTTTAAATTCAACCATAAAACGAGAAACACCACTGAATTTTAAATTCAACCCTAAAATGAGAAATCCCATTGAATTTTAAATTCAACCCTAAAATGAGAAATCCCATTGAATATCAAATTCACCCATAAAACGAGAAACACCACTGAATTATAATGCCAAAACTAAAACGAAAAATACCGTGAAAAATCTAAATTCAACAATAAAATGAGAAATCCCATTGAATTTTAAATCAAACCATATAACGAGAAACACCACTGAATTTTAAATTCAAACCGTAAAATGAGAAATCCCATTGAATATTAAATTCACCCATAAAACGAGAAACACCACTGAATTATGCCAAAACTAAAACGAAAAATACCGTGAAAAATCTAAATTCAACAATAAAATGAGAAATCCCATTGAATTTTAAATTCAACCATAAAACGAGAAACACCACTGAATTTTAAATTCAACCGTAAAATGAGAAACACCACAAAACTTAAACGAAAAATACCGTGAAAAATCTAAATTCAACAATAAAACGAGAAACACCACTGAACAGCAAATTCAACCACAAATAAGAAACACCACT
>NC_090753.1:70720790-70725790 GCF_036898095.1 Palaemon carinicauda
GATTGGTGGCACCCTCAGCCAATCAGGGAGAGGAAGACGATGTCGACGGTGTGTCTTCACTGAATGTAATAATGCCAAATCCTTGAACGTTCTCTCCGTGTCATTCCTACCTTCCATTTACATCAGACGAGTCAGATTTCTTCTTACTTTTTTTTTTTTTACTTTTTTTTTGTCTATTTCTATAGTAGTGTTTTTTTCTTACATCAGACGAGTCAGATTTCTTCTTACTTTTTTTTTTATTTATTTTTTTGTCTATTTCTATCGTAGTGTTTTTTTCTTACATCAGACGAGTCAGATTTCTTCTTACTTTTTTTTTATTTTTTTTTTCTATTTCTATAGTAGTGTTTTTTTTCTTACATCAGACGAGTCAGATTTCTTCTTACTTTTTTTTATTTATTTTTTTTTGTCTATTTCTATAGTAGTGTTTTTTTCTTACATCAGACGAGTCAGATTTCTTCTTACTTTTTTTTTTTACTTTTTTTTTGTCTATTTCTATAGTAGTGTTTTTTTCTTACATCAGACGAGTCAGATTTCTTCTTACTTTTTTTTTATTTATTTTTTTGTCTATTTCTATAGTAGTGTTTTTTTCTTACATCAGACGAGTCAGATTTCTTCTTACTTTTTTTTTTATTTTTTTTTCTATTTCTATAGTAGTGTTTTTTTCTTACATCAGACGAGTCAGATTTCTTCTTACTTTTTTTTTTTTTTGTCTATTTCTATAGTAGTGTTTTTTCTTACATCAGACGAGTCAGATTTCTTCTTACTTTTTATTTATTTATTTTTTTTTGTCTATTTCTATAGTAGTGGTTTTTTTTCTATTTAGAAATAGATGTTTTTTGTCTATTTCTATAGTAGTGTTTTTTTCTATTTAGAATAGATGTTTTTTGTCTATTTCTATAGTAGTGGGTTTTTTCTATTTAGAAATAGATGTTTTTTTGTCTATTTCTATAGTAGTGTTTTTTTCTATTTAGAAATAGATGTTTTTTGTCTATTTCTATAGTAGTGTTTTTTCTATTTAGAAATAGAAGTTTTTTGTCTATTTCTATAGTAGTGGGTTTTTTCTATTTAGAAATAGATGTTTTTTGTCTATTTCTATAGTAGTGTTTTTTTTCTATTTAGAAATAGATGTTTTTTGTCTATTTCTATAGTAGTGTTTTTTTTCTATTTAGAAATAGATGTTTTTTGTCTATTTCTATAGTAGTGTTTTTTCTATTTAGAAATAGAAGTTTTTTGTCTATTTCTATAGTAGTGTTTTTTTTTCTATTTAGAAATAGATGTTTTTTGTCTATTTCTATAGTAGTGTTTTTTTTTTCTATTTAGAAATAGATGTTTTTTGTCTATTTCTATAGTAGTGTTTTTTCTATTTAGAAATACATGTTTTTTGTCTATTTCTATAGTAGTGTTTTTTCTATTTAGAAATGGATGTTTTTTGTCTATTTCTATAGTAGTATTTTTTCTATTTAGAAATAGATGTTTTTTGTCTATTTCTATAGTAGTGTTTTTTCTATTTAGAAATAGATGTTTTTTTATCTATTTCTATAGTAGTGTTTTTTCTATTTAGAAATAGATGTTTTTTGTCTATTTCTATAGTAGTGTTTTTTTCTATTTAGAAATAGATGTTTTTATCTATTTCTATAGTAGTGTTTTTTTCTATTAGAAATAGATGTTTTTGTCTATTTCTATAGTAGTGTTTTTTTCTATTTAGAAATAGATGTTTTTTGTCTATTTCTATAGTAGTATTTTTTCTATTTAGAAATAGATGTTTTTTGTCTATTTCTATAGTAGTATTTTTTCTATTTAGAAATAGATGTTTTTTTGTCTATTTCTATAGTAGTGTTTTTTCTATTTAGAAATAGATGTTTTTTATCTATTTCTATAGTAGTGTTTTTTTCTATTTAGAAATAGATGTTTTTTGTCTATTTCTATAGTAGTGTTTTTTTCTATTTAGAAATAGATGTTTTTTATCTATTTCTATAGTAGTGTTTTTTTCTATTTAGAAATAGATGTTTTTTGTCTATTTCTATAGTAGTGTTTTTTTCTATTTAGAAATAGAGATGTTTTTGTCTATTTCTATAGTAGTGTTTTTTTCTATTTAGAAATAGAAGTTTTTTGTATATTTCTATAGTAGTGTTTTTTTTCTATTTAGAAATAGAAGTTTTTTTGTATATTTCTATAGTAGTGTTTTTTCTATTTAGAAATAGATGTTTTTGTCTATTTCTATAGTAGTATTTTTTCTATTAGAAAAAGAAGTTTTTTTGTCTATTTCTATAGTAGTGTTTTTTTTTTATTTAGAAATAGAATTTTTTATCTATTTCTATAGTAGTGTTTTTTTTTCTATTGAGATATAGATGTATTTTCACGTCATATTTTTTCATTATTTTATTTCTCCAGTAGTTTTCACGTAGCTATAGATGTAATTTAAAAATCAGATTTCTTCTTTTTGATCTATTTTAGAAATAGATGTATTTTCACTTCAGATTTCTTCTTTTTTATTTATTTTTCTAGTAGTCTTTATCTAGAAATTGATGTATTTTCACGTCACAATTCTTTTTAATCTATTTCTCTCGAAATTTTTAATCAGAATAGAAGTATTTTCACGTCAAATTTCTTCTTTTTAATCTATTTCTCTATTAGTTTTTATTTGGAAATAGATGTATTTTCACGTCAATTTTTTTTAATCTATTTCTCTATAAGTTTTCACGTAAACATAGTTGTATTTTGACGCCACATTTCTTCTTTTTGTCTATTTCTCTAGTAGTTTTTTTTAGAAATACATTTATTTTCACGTAAAATTTCTTCTTTTTAATCTATTTCTCTAATAGTTTTTATTTAGAAATAGATGCATTTTCACGTCCAATTTCTCTTTAATCTATTTCTCTGGTAGTTTTCACGTAGATGTAGATGTATTAACACGTCCGGGTTCTCCTTTTAACCTATTTCTAAAGATTTTTTTATTTAGAAATAAATGTCTTTTCACGTAAGATTTCTTCTTTTTTTTGTCGATTTCTCTAGTAGTTTTCATGTAGAAATTTGTAGTATTTTCACGTCACAATTATTTTTAATCTATTTCTCTAGTAGTTTTTATTAATAGATGTATTTTCACGTCAGATTTCTTCTTTTCAATCTATTTTTTTCTAGTAATTTTCACGTAAATGTATTTTCACGTCAGTTTTCTTCCATTTTCTTTTCTATTCATCCTGTAGTTTTCAGGTAATTGTATATTTAATTCCATGTGATTTCTTATTTTTCCAAGTAATTTTCACGTAATTGTATCTGTAATTTCATGTCAGATTTCTTTTTTCCCCTTGTATATATCTCTAGCAGTTTCCACGTACTCGTATCAGTAATTTCACGTCAGATTTCTTCTTTTGTTCTCGTCTATTTCTCCAGCAGTTTCCACGTACTCGTATCTGTAATTTCACGTCAGATTTCTTCTTTTGTTCTCGTCTATTTCTCCAGCAGTTTCCACGTACTCGTATCTGTAATTTCACGTCAGATTTCTTCTTTTGTTCTCGTCTATTTCTCCAGCAGTTTCCACGTACTCGTATCTGTAATTTCACGTCAGATTTCTTCTTTTGTTCTCGTCTATTTCTCCAGCAGTTTCCACGTACTCGTATCTGTAATTTCACGTCAGATTTCTTCTTTTGTTCTCGTCTATTTCTCCAGCAGTTTCCACGTACTCGTATCTGTAATTTCACGTCAGATTTCTTCTTTTGTTCTCGTCTATTTCTCCAGCAGTTTCCACGTACTCGTATCTGTAATTTCACGTCAGATTTCTTCTTTTGTTCTCGTCTATTTCTCCAGCAGTTTCCACGTACTCGTATCTGTAATTTCACGTCAGATTTCTTCTTTTGTTCTCGTCTATTTCTCCAGCAGTTTCCACGTACTCGTATCTGTAATTTCACGTCAGATTTCTTCTTTTGTTCTCGTCTATTTCTCCAGCAGTTTCCACGTACTCGTATCTGTAATTTCACGTCAGATTTCTTCTTTTGTTCTCGTCTATTTCTCCAGCAGTTTCCACGTACTCGTATCTGTAATTTCACGTCAGATTTCTTCTTTTGTTCTCGTCTATTTCTCCAGCAGTTTCCACGTACTCGTATCTGTAATTTCACGTCAGATTTCTTCTTTTGTTCTCGTCTATTTCTCCAGCAGTTTCCACGTACTCGTATCTGTAATTTCACGTCAGATTTCTTTTATTTAATATTCTATTTCTCCATTAGGTTTCAAAAACCAGTATTTTCAAAAACATGAACTTCCTTTGTTCGGCCTTATGTAATTTGTTTTCTTTTTGTTACTGTTTTTTAGAATGATATATTGTTAATTTATTTTCATCATTTATTTATTTCCTTATTTCCTTTCCTCACTGGGCTATTTTTCCCTGTTGGAGCCCTTGGGCTAATAGCATCTTGCTTTTCCAACTAGGGTTGTAGCTTGGCTAATAATAAAAATAATAATAATAATAATAATAATGATAATAATAATAATAATAATAATAATAATAATAATAATAATAATAATAATAATAATAATAATAATAATAATAATAATCTGTATTACTTTGTTTTCAAAGTAAAATCTTTCTCTCACAAATAATTCTTGTATCCACGTAGTCTACATATACACCATAAGAGCAGATCTGAGTAATTAGTTGTTGTTTACATGCGTTCATTCACACAAAATTTTACATCATACCCTTTACATTATCTTACCTAGTCCACCAGTCTTGCCTGTTTTAATGTTATTGTATTATATATATCTACTTAAGATGAAGCACTTTTGTCCTTTTTATATCTATTGATTTTGAATTCACTTTTTCATACAACTATACATTTTTTTCCATAATTGGAGGTATTTCAAAACTATATATATATATATATATATATATATATATATATATATATATATATATATATATATATAGATGTGTGTATATATACATATAAATATATATATATATATATATATATATATATATATAATATATATATATATACATATGT
>NC_090753.1:70729635-70732135 GCF_036898095.1 Palaemon carinicauda
GCGTCTTTTTTCTTTCTCTTTATGGTTTAGGTATTTCTGGTAGTTATTAGCACTGGCAGTAGGTAGTTATTATCAGCAGCAGTAAGAAACTTTTATCAGTAGCAATAGGTAGTTATTATCACTAGCAGTAGGTAGCTGTTATCACTAACAATAGGTAGTTATCACTAACAGTAGGTAGTTATTATCACTAGCAGTAGGTAGCTGTTATCACTAACAATAGGTAGTTATCACTAACAGTAGGTAGTTATTATCACTACCAGGAGGTAGTTATCCCTAGCAGTAAGTAGTTATTATCACTAGCAGTAGGTAGTTATTATGACTAGTGGTAGGTAACTATTATCAGTAGCTGTAGGTAGTTATTATCACTAACAGTAGGTAGTTATTATCACTAGAAGTAGGTAGCTATTATCACTAGCAGTAGGTAGTTATTATCACTAGCAGTAGGTAGTTCTATCCCTAACAGTAAGTAGCTATTATCACTAGCAGTTGGTAGTTATTATCACTAGTAGTAAGTAGTTATTATCACTAACAGTAGGTAGTTATCACTATCAGTAGGTAGTTATTATCACTATCAGTAGGTAGTTATTATGACTAACAGTAGGTAGCTGTTATCACTAGCAATAGGTAGTATCACTAATTGTAGGTCGTTATTATCAATAACAGTAGGTAGTTATTATCCTTAGCAGTAGGTAGTTATTATCACTAGCAGTAAGTAGCTATTATCACAAGCAGTAGGTAGTTGTTATCACTAGCAGTAGGTAGCTGTTATCACTACCAGTAGGTAGTTATTATCACTAACAGTAGTAGCTGTTATCACTAGAAGTAGGTAGCTAATATCGCTAGCAGTAGGTAGTTATTATCCTTAGCAGTAGGTAGCTATTATCACTAACTGTAGGTAGCTGTTATCACTAGCAGTAGGTAGCTATTATCACTAGCAGTAAGTAGCTGTTATCACTACCAGTAGGTAGTTATTATCACTAGCATTAAGTAGCTTTTTTCACTAGCATTAGGTAGTTATCACTAGCAGTAGGTAGTTGTTTTCACTAGCATTAGTTAGTTATTATCACTAGCAGTGTTGTAGTTATTATCACTAGCAGTAGGTAGCTGTTATCACTAGCATTGGGTAACTATTATCACCAGCCGTAGGTAGTTATTATCACTAACAGTAGGTAGCTGTTATCACTAGCAGTAGGTAGTTATTATCACTAGCAGTAGGTAGCTGTTATCACTAACAATAGGTAGTTATCACTAACAGTAGGTAGCTACTATCACTAGCAGTTGGTAGTTATTATCACTAGCAGTATATGTATTTCACGATATTAGTGCAAGTAGTTTTAGTCATTTATATTTCGTTTAATTTTTATCATTGATTTTACATTCTCAGTACATGTGTAATATGTAATGTGCTGTATTTTAATAACCGTGATTATTATTTAAAATGGATGAAACCCTTTAAGCAGAGTACACAAGTTATGGTTGTAATAATTGCTTTAAAAGGGTAATTATATATAAATGCTGGCTTATATTTACTGATATATAGTCTATATGATATATGGATATAGAGATAATTTTTTATAACATAATTGTTTTGATATAATCTAATTTCTGTACTAGTTTGAGTCACTTAAATAGGTTTATTTTTTCATTGACTGTATGCTGACTGTTTCTTTTATATATTGATTTAATGAAAAAATCTATTCATATATAAATTCATCTAATGTCTACTTGTTTTAGTCACTTAAATAGGTTTATTTTTTCATTGGACTGTATGGTGACTGTTTCTTTTATTTATTGATTTAAGGAAAATATCTATTTATATATAAATTCATCTAATGTCTACTTGTTTTAGTCACTTAAATAGGTTTATTTTTTCATTGACTGGATGCTGACTGTTTCTTTTATTTATTGATTTAATGAAAAAATCTATTTATATATAAATTCAGGTTTATATTAATTTATGTACACAATGTATATGATATATGTATATGAATAATTAAATACTCATTCTTAGAATATAATTATTCTTTTATATATTGATTTAATGAAAAAATCTATTTATATATAAATTCGGGTTTATATTAATTTATGTACACAATGTATATGGTATATGTATATAAATAATTAAATAGTTATGAGAATATAATTATTTCGATATAATCTAGAAAAACATGGAAGGCATAATTGTTCACGGTTTTGCCCTCCAAGAAGAATAAGGATGATTAAAAATGTGTAATCCAATATAATTATGAAAGAAAAATTAAAAAGTAATTAATTACTAAAATTGTTAGGAAATGACGTTTAATATAATTTTATTTACTGAAGGTCAAACAGTTAGATTTTTTATCGAAACAAATGATTTAATTTGATAATATTTACAAAATCTTATATTTTATTATATCATATTATATTAGTTCTCAAGAAATTAATCACAATTTTATCAAATATGGAATAACAATGTTAGGATTGATATTAAATGTATTATTATTATTATTATTATTAT
>NC_090753.1:70734635-70754635 GCF_036898095.1 Palaemon carinicauda
TGAGATAACTGGGCATGCTCTTTGCACTCTCCAAGGGAGATTAGTTCACCAAACGTTGAGCTGGGCTTCAAAAGGCACTAAGAGAGTTGGAAGACCCAGGCCTACATGGCTGAGGCTTATGAAGCGCGAAGTAGGAGATGATGAATGGAGAAGTATTGAATTAAAAGCTCAAGATAGAGACGACTGGTGAAATCTAACCGAGGCCCTTTGCGTCAATAGGCGTAGGAGGAGATGATGATGAAGATAACTGGTGTATGTTTGAGAGGAGAGAAAATCCATGAATATAGATTTTGGAAAATGGAAGAAAGGCTAGAAGTTTTAAATCAAAATGCCCCCCCCCCCCCCCCCTCCAAAAAAAAAATCTGAAACCAATTGAAGGTCCAACAATCTTGCTCAAGACTATAATTTACCAGCGAGATTCTTTGCACGAAATCTTTGTGAAAAATTAGGAGTTTTGAAGTTTGTGAAAAATTAGGAGTTTTGAAGCTTGTGAAAAATTAGGAGTTTTGAAGTTTGTGAAAAATTAGGAGTTTTGAAGTTTGGGAAAATTTAGGAGTTTTGAAGTTTGTGAAAAATTAGGAGTTTTGAAGTTTGTGAAAAATTAGGAGTTTTGAAGTTTGTGAAAAATTAGGAGTTTTGAAGTTTGTGAAAAATTAGGAGTTTTGAAGCTTGTGAAAAATTAGGAGTTTTGAAGTTTGTGAAAAATTAGGAGTTTTGAAGTTTGTGAAAAATTAGGAGTTTTGAAGTTTGTGAAAAATTAGGAGTTTTGAAGCTTGTGAAAAATTAGGAGTTTTGAAGTTTGGGAAAAATTAGGAGTTTTGAAGTTTAGGAAAAATTAGGAATTTTGAAGTTTGTGAAAAATTAGGAGTTTTGAAGTTTGTGAAAAATTAGGAGTTTTGAAGTTTGTGACAAATCAGGAGTTTTGAAGTTTGTGAAAAATTAGGAGTTTTGAAGTTTGTGAAAAATTAGGAGTTTTGAAGTTTGGGAAATTTTCTATGAGAGTTTTATTATTATTATTATTATTATTATTATTATTATTATTATTATTATTATTATTATTATTATTATTATTAGCTTAGCTACAACCCTAGTTGGAAAAGCATGATGGTATAATCCCAAGGGCTCCAAAAGAGAAATATACCCCAGTGAGGAAAGGGAATGAAGAAATCCAGATACTACAAGATAAGGAATGAACAATCAATTTAAGATATTTTAAGAATATTAACAACAATGAAATAGCTCTTTCATATATAAACTTATGTTAGCGAGTTCAACATAAAAACATTCGCTGCAAATTTAAACCTCTTAGAAATTGTTTATCGAATATTTCAAATTACATCATATTTTCACATCCTGTAACTCGGTTCTTGCATATAAGATCCCATATCTGACTCGTCTTCAGATCAGCTGGTAAAGGTTGAATGTGGCAGTGACTTGTATGGTTCTTCTTTAAAGCCAACCCTAGAGAGGAAGAACGGCTAAATAATGAATATATATATATATATATATATATATATATATATATATATATATATATATATATATATATATATATATATATATATATATATATATATTATATGAACATATATCACAAGCACACGTGATTTTAATTAATGTAAATATCACCCACGAATGGCATTTAATACTGAATTCTATCTTGGGAATATATATCCACTTGGAATTCATTTTATGGTAACAGCTTCTGGCCGGGTGGGGATTCGAACCACCACTTGTATGGCTGGAAACCATGCTGGCAGGGACCCTAACGACTGAGCTATCAAGTGGATATATATTCCCAAGATAGAATTTGGTATTAAATGCCATTCGTGGGTGATATTTATATATATATATATATATATATATATATATATATATATATATATATATATATATATATATATATATATATATATATTTGTAAATTATATATGAAATGTGTGTATAAATGTGTGTATATACATACATACATACGTACATCACTCCATTCACAATGATATTCCAAACTTGTGGAAATAAACATTTTTGCATTAGTCAATAACCTCCCCACGAATTCTAAGATTCTCATTGCTTGTAAAGATGCCATTACAATGTCAGAAAATGATATTGAGAATCATGCAAGGGCTACATAGTTCTACCAATACTATTAGAAATGATTGCGTAGCCTTGTCTGAATCTCTCTTTAAATATAGTCAATTCTCACATCCCATAGTCCTCCCCTCCTTAAATTTTCATTGCAATCTATAACTATTATTTTTATATGCCTTATAGACTACTGGCAAATTTCTTTTACCTTTTAATTCTCAGTGAAACTATATAAGTTTCCTCTCCCATAGTCCTCCCCTCCTTAAATTTTCATTGCAATCTATAACTATTATTTTTATATGCCTTATAGGCTACTGGCAAATTTCTTTTATCTTTTAATTCTCAGTGAAACTATATAAGTTTCCTCTCCCATAGTCCTCCCCTCCTTGAATTTTCATTGCAATCTATAACTATTATTTTTATATGCCTTATAGGCTACTGGCAAATTTCTTTTATCTTTTAATTCTCAGTGAAAATATATAAGTTTCCCCCAGTTGCATTTCAGGGCTAAATAACCTTCATGGGTCTAAGGTTAGGTCATTTGGCTAACAACAACAACCTATTGCAAAGACTGTTTGGTACCCCCTGACAGTGAGGCATTTGTTGACTGTATACGCCACTTTTAACAACTTAAAGGTTTAAAGGTTTAAATGCCACTCATGAGTCATGAATGGCATAGGCAAGGTACAATGCTATTGCCTTATCAAGCAGGACAATGCCCTAGAGACTCACCATGTATACACATATGATCAGCTTCCAAGCCCCCTCTCCACCCAAGCTAGGATCAAGGAGAGCCAAAATGGCTGCTGATGACTCAGCAGATAGACCTATAGGCTCCCCCAAACTCCCCATCCTTAACTCACAAGGATGGTGAGATTGAAGCGACAAAAGGAACTAACGAGTTTGAAGGGGACTTGAACCCCAGTCTGGCGTTCACCAGTCAGGGACGTTACCGCATGGGCCACTACAACAATAAAGTAATAGATATCTGTTTTAGGCTCGAGGTGAGTATGGCAGGTTCATCCTTACCAAGATTCTTGGGGTGGATATGTTGTTCTATGCTAGGAGAGCCTATATGTCTATCTGCTGAGTCATCAGCATCCATTGCCTTGCGCTCCTTAGACCTAGCTTGGGGAGGAGAGGGGGGCTTGGGCGCTGATCATGTGTTTATGGTTCATAGGTCAGTAGTTACTGAATTACCATTCAGAATTATATGATCAGTCATGCATGCTGTGATTTTTATTCATAGGCACTTGGTTAAATGGAAGGTTACTAAGTCAAGTCAAGGGTTAATTTGTTATATCAATTCTGAAATTGGTGAATTCAACCGTTACTCAACACGATCTACTTGCTTAGTTCAGTTATAGTGCCTTTTTAGCTCGGAAAAGTTTCCTGATCGCTGATTGGTTGGATAAGATAATTCTAACCAATCAGATAGCAGGACACTTTCCGATCTAAAAGGGCACCGCTGAGAGTCGGTGCAAATGCGCCTCATTTAAAAACATTGAGTATAGTACCTTGTTGACCGTAGATCTCCACATAGGAAACACCTTAGTGTTTACGAAATACCTCAGTGGTCAGTAAATTACTCTCTAGGTCAGCCCAGAACAACTTGTGTCAACAAAGTAAATCTCTTGGGTAAGCAATTACTAATAAGTGACCCTCTGTGAAAGCTAAAAACTCGGTTAATTAATATTATTATTATTATTATTATTATTATTATTAATATTATTAGCTCAGCTACATCCCTAGTTGGAAAAGCAAGATGCTATAAGCCCAAGGGCTCCAACAGGGAAAAGTAGTCCAGTGAGGAAAGGAAACGAGGAAAAATAAAATATTTGAAGAACAACACCACCAAAATAAATATTTCCTATATAAACTATAAAACCTTTAACAAAACAAGAGGAAGAGAAATGAGACAGAAATAGTGGGCCTGTGTGTACCGTCAAGCAAGAGAACTCTAACCCAAGAGTGTGGAAGACCATGGTACAGAGGCTATGGCACTACCCAAGACTAGAGAACAATAGTTTGATTTTGGAGTGCCCTTCTCCTAGAAGAGAATCATTTCTATAGGGTGGTAACTTTTAATCGTAGAAAACCTGGAACGTAAGTCTTTACTGATGTTTAAAAAGCCTCACTAGTCAAAAAAGAGATTGAAAGGCTCACATATAGAAAATAGAATACAATTAACATACTGTAGATTTACTATAAGAAATTGAAATAGATATTAGAGTTTAAAATATGTGAATAAACAAACTATTGCTATTCATTTCCAGAGGGATATTAAGAACATTAATTTTTATGTTTTTTTTCCGTTTAGAGATTTATTTCAAAGTTGGACGCCAAACTGAGGTTCGCGTCCAACTTAAACTCGTTACTGTCTTTGGTCACTGCAATCTAACCATCCTTGTGAGCTAAGAATGGTGGATACGAGGAAGCCTATAGGTGTATCTGCTGAGTCATCAGCAGCCAGTCCCTTATCCTCCCTGGTCCTAGCTTGTGTGAAGAGGAGACTTGGATGCTGATCATATGTATATAAGGTCAGCCTCTTAAGCCCCTATTACACTTATCCGGTTTCCTACGGCGCCATCAGTCGCGATGCTTGCATATGGTCAAACCGGAGCGTGTGATTGCAAATCGGTTGTATGAAAGCATCAGTCGCGATGCTTGCATATGGTCAAACCGGAGCGTGTGATTGCAAATCGGTTGTATGAAAGCATCAGTCGCGATGCTTGCATATGGTCAAACCGGAGCGTGTGATTGCAAATCGGTTGTATGAAAGCATCAGTCGCGATGCTTGCATATGGTCAAACCGGAGCATGTGATTGCAAATCGGTTGTATGAAAGCATCAGTCGCGATGCTTGCATATTGTCAAAGCGGATCGTGTGATTGCAAATCGGTTGTATGAAAGCTCACCAATGACCGACATGAGTGAGCTTTCATACAACCGATTTGCAATCACACGCTCCGGTTTGACAATATGCAAACATGGGTGAGCTTTCATACAACCGATTTGCAATCACACGCTCCGGTTTGATCATATGCAAGCATCGCAACTGATGCTTTCATACAACCGATTTGCAATCACACGCTCTGGTTTGACAATATGCAAACATGGGTGAGCTTTCATACAACCGATTTGCAATCACGCGCTCCGGTTTGACTATATGCAAGCATCGCGACTGATGCTTTCATACAACCGATTTGCAATCACGCGCTCCGGTTTGACCATATGCAAGCATCCCGACTCATGCTTTCATACAACCGATTTGCAATCACGCGCTCCGGTTTGACCATATGCAAGCATCCCGACTGATGCTTTCATACAACCGATTTGCAATCACTCGCACCGGTTTGACCATATGCAAGCATCGCGACTGATGCTTTCATACAACCGATTTGCAATCGCGCTCCGGTTTGACAATATGCAAGCATCGCGACTGATGCTTTCATACAACCGATTTGCAATCACGCGCTCCGGTTTGACAATATGCAAGCATCGCGACTGATGGCGCCGTAGGAAACCGGATAAGTGTAATAGGGGCTTAAGGCATCGTCATACTTGCTAGGTCAGTGTCACTGTCCCTTGCCTCTTCTATTCATGAAAACTTTAAATAAAAACTTCTAAACATGTTTTTGTTTTTCCTCGAAAATCGTGTAAGTGTCATCTACATAACTTGTAGATGGTGTGTAAGGAGCCGTTAGGTGATAACAGAGAGATGAGGTGAATGCAACTGAAATTTATCAAACAGATATCGAGTTTATATATAAGGAATTGCGAGCAAGAACGTCACAAAAATTAATCATAATTAAACATGGACTAGCAGGCTTACACAGGTTGGTTTAATAGCACTATAGGAAAGAGTGGGAGATAAGATAATGAAATCTATCAAACAGATATCGAGTTTATATATAAGGAATTGCGAGCAAGAACGTCACAAAAATTAATCACAATTAAACATGAACTAGCAGGCTTACACGGGTTGGTTTAATAGCACTATAGGAAAGAGTAGGAGGTAAGATAATGAAATCTATCAAACAGATATCGAGTTTATATACAAGGATTTGCAAGCAAGAACGTCACAAAAATTAAATCATAATTAAACATGATCTAGCAGGCTTACACAGGTTGGTTTAATAGCACTATAGGAAAGAGTGGGAGATAAGATAATGAAATTTATCAAACAGATATCGAGTTTATATACAAGGATTTACGAGCAAGAACGTCACAAAAATTAATCATAATTAAGCATGAACTAGCAGGCTTACACAGGTAGGTTTAATAGCACTATAGGAAAGAGTGGGAGATAAGATAATGAAATTTATCAAACAGATATCGAGTTTATATACAAGGATTTGCGAGCAAGAACGTCACAAAAATTAAATCATAATTAAACATGAACTAGCAGGCTTACACAGGTTGGTTTAATAGCACTATAGGAAAGAGTGGGAGGTAAGATAATGAAATCTATCAAACAGATATCGAGTTTATATACAAGGATTTGCGAGCAAGAACGTCACAAAAATTAAAACATAATTAAACATGAACTAGCAGGCTTACACAGGTTGGTTTAATAGCACTATAGGAAAGAGTGGGAGATAAGATAATGAAATCTATCAAACAGATATCGAGTTTATATACAAGGATTTGCGAGCAAGAACGTCACAAAAATTAAAAGCATAATTAAACATGAACTAGCAGGCTTACACAGGTTGGTTTAATAGCACTATAGGAAAGAGTGGGAGATAAGATAATGAAATTTATCAAACAGATATCGAGTTTATATATAAGGAATTGCGAGCAAGAACGTCACAAAAATTAATCATAATTAAACATGAACTAGCAGGCTTACACAGGTTGGTTTAATAGCACTATAGGAAAGAGTGGGAGATAAGATAATGAAATCTATCAAACAGATATCGAGTTTATATACAAGGATTTGCGAGCAAGAACGTCACAAAAATTAAAACATAATTAAACATGAACTAGCAGGCTTGCACAGGTTGGTTTAATAGCACTATAGGAAAGAGTGGGAGATAAGATAATGAAATCTATCAAACAGATATCGAGTTTATATACAAGGATTTGCGAGCAAGAACGTCACAAAAATTAAAACATAATTAAACATGAACTAGCAGGCTTACACAGGTTGGTTTAATAGCAGTGCAGGGAAGAGTGAGCGATAAGATAAAAAAAAGCAAAACAATAAATCACAAAAGTTTGAATGTGTAGTAGGCTTCTCTGTGATACTTATTTACCCGTAGATGTTGATGTGTGAAGGGATTATTGCTATTCGTCTACGATTCACTAGTTCAGTGATAAATATGGTAGTGACTGTGTTGTTTTTCTCTAGGGCCACCCACTGGTAAGGGAGAAATATGCTATATATATATATATATATATATATATATATATATATATATATATATATATATATATATATGTGTGTGTGTGTGTGTGTGTGTGTGTGTGTATGTACAGTATGCACATATAAATACATTTATGCATATGCATAAAGTTTATATGTGTATTGATATACATATGTATGTTTTTATATACGTATAATATATTTAATAACACCATAACAATAATATCAATAATAATAATAGCGCTCGGAAAGCTGTAAAGACGAGAGTGATGTTGATATTAGCGAAGATAGTCTTAACTATATCCCATCTCCAACACCATACATCCAGACCCCCTCTCCTATAATTCCAGTGCTATCCAGCCCCCCTCCCCCCTCCCTCTCCTCCTCCGTTTCCCCTCCAGTACATCGAGGGGTATTATCCTGTAACTGGGAGCCTTATGGAACGATTTGCAGGACTCCTATTACTCCTGCGTAGGCCGTTTCTAGGGATAAATTGCCGAAATCTGGAGTGATTTGCTGTTGGTAAATATAGTTAAAATCATCTTAGGGAATTTTTACTTTTTTAAATTTTGTTGATGTTTTTTTTTATATTTTTTGGAGGTGGTTGTGGTTTCACAAATAATATTAAGGGAACAAGGAAGAGAAAAGAGAATTCCAGTATTTTATAGTATAGCTTATTCTATGTGGAAATATTAGTTCATTAGATTAGTCAAGGCAAATTAACTTGAGTTTATGGTTGGTAAGCAGCTCTTCTAGGAGAAGGACACTCCAAAATCAAACCATTGTTCTTCAGTCTTGGGTAGTGCTATAGCCTCTGTACTATGGTCTTCCACTGTCCTGGGTTAGAGTTCTCTTGCTTGAGGGTACACTCGAGCACACTATTATATCTTATTTCTCTTCTTCTTGTTTTGTTGAAGTTTTATAGTGTATATAGGAGATATTTATCTTAATGTGACGGTTCTTAAAATATTTTATTTTTCCTTGTTTCCTTTCCTCACTGGGCTATTTTCACTGTTGGAGCCCCTGGGCTTATAACATTCTGCTTTTCCAACTAGGGTTGTAGCTTAGCAAGTAATAATTGAATAATTAATTAATTATACTTGAGGTTTTAGTTCTTATCAAGTTAAAAATGGGATCTATGAAAATCATTATTCTGAATAAGACTTTATAAGAGAATATTGGAAATTAAATTTACCTGGAGAATACAATCACACACACAAACACACACACATACATATATATATATATATATATATATATATATATATATATATATATATATATATATATATATATATATATATATATATATATGTATATGTATAAAACATATATATATATATATATATATATATATATATATATATATATATATATATATATATATATATTTATGTATATATATTATATATATACACTTATTATTCCAACAAGACTGAAATATGTATAGTAAAAGGGTATGTTTGCATTGACTTTCTTCAGCAAATTAATTTGATTATCAGCAATAAAAAAAACAAGGGCTCTCGAAATACGTGTAATTTTCGGCAAGTCTTAAATACAAACAAGTGTTTTAGTTTAATGTATATGTTGCAAGTAATTCAGTCTTCATGCATTAGATATCAGTAAAATATGAACAATTTTTTTTTTTAATATCTAGAACGCAGATAATTCGAACTTCAGGATATGATAACAAAAGATATAGCCAATCAGAAATATTTTACTTCTAGAGATTATATGACGGGAGGCATCAGATACAGCTTTGAAAGAGGGAAAGAGCAGAAACGTTGATAAAAATACAGGAACGTTAATAGGGATGCAGAAATGTTGATAAAAATACAGGAACGTTAATAGGGATGCAGAAATGTTGATAAAAATACAGGAACGTTAATAAGGATGCAGAAATGTTGATAAAAATACAGGAACGTTAATAAGGATGCAGAAATGTTGATAAAAAATACAGGAACGTTAATAAGGATGCAGAAATGTTGATAAAAATACGGGAACGTTAATAAGGATGCAGAAATGTTGATAAAAATACAGGAACGTTAATAAGGATGCAGAAATGTTGATAAAAATACAGGAACGTTAATAAGGATGCAGAAATGTTGATAAAAATACAGGAACGTTAATAAGGATGCAGAAATGTTGATAAAATTACAGGAACATTAATAAGGATGCAGAAATGTTGATAAAAATACAGGAACGTTAATACGGATGCAGAAATGTTGATAAAAATACAGGAATGTTAATAAGGATGCAGAAATGTTGATAAAAATACAGAAATAATAATAAGGATGCAGAAATGTTGATAAAAATACATTAACGTTAATAAGGATGCAGAAATGTTGATAAAAATACAGGAACGTTAATAAGGATGCAGAAACGTTGATAAAAATACAGGAACGTTAATAAGGATGCAGAAATGTTGATAAAAATACAGGAACGTTAATAAGGATGCAGAAACGTTGATAAAAATACAGGAACGTTAATAAGGATGCAGAAAAGTTGATAAAAATACAGGAACGTTAATAAGGATGCAGAAATGTTGATAAAAATACAGGAACGTTAATAAGGATGCAGAAATGTTGATAAAAATACAGGAACGTTAATAAGGATGCAGAAATGTTGATAAAAATACAGGAACGTTAATAAGGATGCAGAAATGTTGATAAAAATACAGAAACGGTAATAAGGATGCAGAAATGTTGATAAAAATACAGGAAAGTTAATAAGGATGCAGAAATGTTGATAAAAAAACGGTAATAAGGATGCAGAAATGTTGATAAAAATACAGGAACGTTAATAAGGATGCAGAAATGTTGATAGAAATACAGGAACGTTAATAAGGATGCAGAAATGTTGATAAAAATACAGGAACGTTAATAAGGATGCAGAAATGTTGATAGAAATACAGGAACGTTAATAAGGATGCAGAAACGTTGATAAAATAATAAGGATATAGAAACGTTAATAATGACGGAGAAACGTTGATAAAAATACAGAAATAATAATAAGGATACAGAAACGTTAATAATGACGGAGAAACGTTGATAAAAATACAGAAATAATAATAAGGATGCAGAAACGTTTATATGAATGCAGAAATGTTAATAAGAATTTGCCTTAAATATTTGACGTCCAGAAGTCTCAGTTTCTTCCTAAACATTGGCGGATAGAATATTTTCTGAATTTTACCTTTTTTAAAGGATTAAAGGATAGGAGAGTCGTCGAACTTCCCTGCAGGATCGAAGGATAGGAAATTCATGCTCGTGACGTCGTCTGAGGGATTGGGAACGTTCAGTGAAACAATTTCGTAAACGAGAGGTTGTTTACCAGGGCGCGTTCTCTGCGTCCTCTTACCTGATGGGGAACTGGTTCAGTCCAAACTTTTTTTCATTCTTGATTTATTTTGTCACTTTTTAGATTATTTTTAGATTAAATTCTTATGTATTGAACGTACCCTTAATGGCTTTATGTTTATTTGCCATTTTAGTTGTGGTTAGATAAAGGTATTTGATGTTTTTGTTAAAAAATAATTAAAAATAATTTTAGATGTTGGATTTTATCCACTGCTTTCGAAAAATTTTTGAAGCTATCATGACAAATAATATATATATATATATATATATATATATATATATATATATATATATATATATATATATATATATATATATATATGTACATTTTATATTAATTTGTACATGCATTACATCTATGTATCTAAAGATATCATTTTATATATATATATATATATATATATATATATATATATATATATATATATATATATATATATATATATAATATATATATATATATGTATGTATGTATATGTATATGTATATATGTATATATGTATATATATGTATATATATATATATATATATATATGTATGTATGTATATGTATATGCATATATATATGTATATATATATGTATGTATGTATATGTATATATGTATATATATATATATATATATATATATATATATATATATATATATATATATATATATATATATATATATAACGTCCAAAACATTCAGACCAGTATTGGAGGAACAGTAACGAAAAGAAGAAGCATCAGGTTAATGAAAAGAAGGCTCTGAACGGGGCGCTAACAGGTATTTGCTCTAAAGGATTAAAATAGAAATATCCACAAAAGAAATGGAGTGATGAAAATTGCAGAGGATCTCTACAATGATATACAATAGTTATATAGGAAATAACTTTGGAATAGAAATAATGAAACAAGAGACATGTAGGAAATATTAGAAGTCATGGAATGAGGAAAGGCAGCAAGGGAAGAAGTCCTAAAAATTGATTTAATTATAGATTTTGGAAATTTTGGTAATCATGGAATGAGGAAAAGCAGCAGGGGAAGAAGTCCTAAAAATTGATTTAATTATAGATTTTGGAAATTTTGGAAATCATGGAATGAGGAAAAGCAGGAGTGGAAGAAGAAATAACAATTGATTTGATAATAGATTTTGGAAATATTGGAAGTCATGGAATGAGGAAAGGCAGCAGGGGAAGAAGTCCTAAAAATTGATTTAATAATAGATTTTGGAAATTTTGGAAATCATGGAATGAGGAAAAGCAGGAGTGGAAGAAGAAATAACAATTGATTTAATAATAGATTTTGGAAACTTTTGGATATAACCTGTTTAACCTTGAACAAAATGTCTGCAAGAATCCTGTTTAACCTTGAACCAAATGTCTGCAAGAATACAATGTACTTAAAGGTTGGAGAACTTAATCATTATACTAATTCACAAAAAGGTGAACACAAAAAAACTAAAAATAATACCCCCTGATAAGTTCACTCTTCGTAAAATATATGAAATATTTACAAAATCATATTAAGCTGAATAAAAGACAGCTAGACCTTAATCTACCGACATAGCAGGCAGGCTTTAGAAGTGGGTATTCTACAAATGACCATAACTATGTAATTAACCAGTTAATATTACCGTTCTTAAAATATTTGATATTTCCTTTTATCCTTTCCTCACTGGGCTATTTTTCCTGTTGGAGCCCCTATGCTTATAACATCCTACCTTTCCAACTAGGGTTGTAGCTTAGCAAGTAATAATAATAATAATAATAATAATAATAATAATAATAATAATAATAGTAACAAGCCACTATGTATAGACTGTGAGAAAGATTTTGATTCTGTCAAAACTTCAGCAGTAATGAAAGCCCTTCAAACACAAGGAATATATGATTCCTATGTTAGAACTCTAGACGATATCTATACAGGAAATACAGCAATCCTAAAACTACATAAAGAAAGTGAGATAATTCCGAAGAGAAAGAAATTAGACAGGAAGACCCCCATCTCTCTTAAATTATTCACAGTTTGTCTAGAAGTTTCTAAGAATTAAGATTGCAAATATGTTTGAATTAACATTAATGTGGAATACCTTAACAACTTGAGATTTGCAGATGACGTAGTTGTGTTTAGTGAATCATGGGAGGAATTACAAAACATGATAGAAAATTTGAGTAGAGAAAACAGAAATGTAGGTTTGAAAAGGTAAATGAATAGAACTAAGAATGTTCAGTGAAAATGCAGAGACAACAAATACGAGTCATGGGCGAACCTTTAAACTAGAGATTGTTAATGAATATACGTACTTAGGAGAGACAGTAAGTGTTTCCCCAGGACACGAGACCAAAATTAAAAGAAGGATAATCATGAATGGAGAGGTTTTTGCAAACAAAATGAGATTATGAAATGTAAAGTGCCACTTTCTCCGAAAAGAAAAGTATTCAATCAGATGGTCCTATCGGTTTTAACTTATGCATCAGAAAGTTGGAGCCTTACTAAAGCCTTAGAATAACTAATCATAAGCTAATAAGCTAATCATAACTCAGAGAGCTATGGAAAGTATAATGATGGAAATAACGTTAAAACAACATGGATACTCAAGCAAACTAAAGTAGATGGTATTCTAGCAAGATGAAAGAAAAAGAAATGGGAATTACATAATGGATGGCCATGAAGAATAACAGAATGGGTCCCGAGAGATTGCAAAAGAAGCAGGGGAAGGAAGAGAAGACGATGGATTGAAGTACTAAGATCATTTTCAGGAGTGGACTTTCATAGAAAGACCATAATCAGACGCAAATGTAAGGACATGTCTGAGGCCTTTGTTCTGCAGGGGACTAGTAATGGCTGATGATTATATATATATATATATATATATATATATATATATATATATATATATATATATATATATATATATATATACATGCATACATATATATATATATATATATATATATATATATATATACATACATATACTGTATATATGTATATATGTATGTATGTATCTATATATATATATATATATATATATATATATATATATATATATATATATATATGAATATAGTAGTTGTAGTAGTAGTAGCAGCAGTAGTATCATACAAATTTTAAAAAGCAAAAATAAATATAAGGCGTTCGGAGAAGGCAAAGGAGAGAGAGAGAGAGAGAGAGAGAGAGAGAGAGAGAGAGAGAGAGAGAGAAAGAGAGAGAGAGAGAGAGGGTGGTATGGGGGTGGGGGGGTTTGATCACGCGATTAAATCCCCTGAGATGGGTACGAGCAAAAAAAAAAAAAAAAAAAAAACCGATTCTGTTAGATTGAAGAAATTCCAATATGAAAGGAGGCTCATTGCCTTAACTGATAGTTTGCATGCAAATGGAGATAGAGTCGTTTGTATCACAAACAACTTTATTTGTGTGTTTGTTTCAGATATTTTAATAGATTTTATATTGTATTGATTTTTGTTTTGTTCTCTGTTAAGAAAAATCATTTTTACTGACATCAGATTTGGATTATGTTTGAAAGGGTTTGTGTATCGCCGTGATCAGCGAAGCTGTACTAGTCAGGGTCACCTATACTAGGTTGGTTTGCTGTTAGCGAAGAGATATTAGTTTCCCACCATCAACAATTTGCGGTGGGCAACATGGTGTTGAAAATGGCCAAACCACAGACATAAGTTAGGACGTGTCTGAGGCCTTTGTCCTGCAGTGGACTAGAAACAGCTGTTTTTATTGATGTTGTTGTTGTTGTTGTTGTCGTTGTTTATATTATATCTGATACGTCCAACAAATGGCAATGATGTTTCTTGTATATTTTACAATTCAACAATAGATAAACTAAACCTATTGTTTTGTTTCATAATTTACATTTTCATTGAGGTTTTAACCTAATGAATGTTCAATTTAATTTTTTGAATACTTCCTGTAGTAATGTCATATTTTTTTGTGTCTCTCTCTCTCTCTCTCTCTCTCTCTCTCTCTCTCTCTCTCTCTCTCTCTCTCTCTCTCTCTCTCTCTCTCTCTCTCTCAGTAATACTAAATTTAGCAATGCAAAGCTACCATGATGGAGAATATTCTAGATTCTTCTTCGTTCAAGTTTACTGGAAGAATCTGAAGATCTCTCTCTCTCTCTCGCTCTCTCTCTCTCTCTCTCTCTCTCTCTCTCTCTCTAGAAAGGACAAAGACTGGTCGTGCACTGGGTGGCTGAGAGATACAGCGTTTTGGTGCCCGATGTATCCCTGACTGGTGAACGCCAGACTGTGGTTCGAGTCCCGCTCAAACTCGATACTTTCTTTCGTCGCTGCAACCTCACCATCCTTGTGAGCTAAGGATGGGGGATTTGTTGGAACCTAAAGATCTATCTGCTGAGTCATCAGCAGCCATTGCCTGGCCCTCCTTAGTCCTAGCTTGGGTGGAGAGTGGGCTAGGGCTCTGATCATATGTGCATATAGTCAGTCTCTAGGGCATTGTCCTGCTTGATAGGGCAATGGGAGATTTGTTGGACCCTAAAGATCTATCTGCTGAGTCATCAGCAGCCATTGCCTGGCCCTCCTTAGTCCTATCTTGGGGGGAGAGGGGTGTTGGGCGCTGATCATATGTTTATATGGTCAATCTCTAGGGCATTGTCTTGCTTCATAGGGTAATGTCACTGTTTCTTGCCTCTGCCATTCATGAGCAGCCTTTAAACCTTTAAATAGACCCCTCAAAAATCCCCATTCATTTTATGACTGCCAGGGGCTAGAAGGACATAGCTGGTTTTTTTTTTTTTTTTTTTTTTTTTTTTTTTTTTTTTTTTTTTTTTTTTTTTTTTTTGAACGAGGAAGGATTTATTCAGGGTTTAACCTCGAGCATGTGCCATGTGGCCATTACCTTAAATGCCACTGTTTTTTTACCTTAAATTACCTTATAACTCTTTCCAATTTCCTTATAATTTAAGCTATTAAAACCGAAGTTACTTTAGAATTACCTAGAAACCATGCAAATGACCTCAAACTAAGGTAATTTCCTTAAAAGTTTAAACCCTGGATTTGAAGATGCGGATTTTAGCGAATAATTTGTTGAGTTAGTGAAAGCATTTTTGATATAGTCGAAGCGAATGTCTGAATATGTAAGTAGAGTGATTGGTTTGGTGTAGAAGTGTCCTGGAGCCAATGTCTGAATATGTAAGTAGAGTGATTGGTTTGGTGTAGAAGTGTCCTGGAGCCAATGTCTGAATATGTAAGTAGAGTGATTGGTTTGGTGTAGAAGTGTCCTGGAGCCAATGTCTGAATATGTAAGTAGAGTGATTGGTTTGGTGTAGAAGTGTCCTGGAGCCAATGTCTGAATATGTAAGTAGAGTGATTGGTTTGGTGTAGAAGTGTCCTGGAGCCAATGTGTGAATATGTAAGTAGAGTGATTGGTTTGGTGTAGAAGTGTCCTGGAGCCAATGTCTGAATATGTAAGTAGAGTGATTGGTTTGGTGTAGACGTGTCCTGGAGCCAGTGTCTGAATATGTAAGTAGAGTGATTGGTTTGGTGTAGAAGTGTTTCTGGAGCCAATGTCTGAATATTTAAGTAGTGTGATTGGTTTGGTGTAGAAGGGTCCTGGAGCCAATGTCTGAATATGTAAGTAGAGTGATTGGTTTGGTGTAAAAGGGTCCTGGAGCCAATGTCTGAATATGTAAGTAGAGTGATTGGTTTGGCGTAGAAGGGTCCTGGAGCCAATGTCTGAATATGTAAGTAGAGTGATTGGTTTGGCGTAGAAGGGTCCTGGAGCCAATGTCTGAATATGTAATTAGAGTGATTGGTTTGGTGTAGAAGGGTCCTTGAGCCAATGTCTGAATATGTAAGTACAGTGATTGGTTTGGTGTAGAAGTGTTTCTGGAGCCAATGTCTGAATATGTAAGTAGAGTGATTGGTTTGATGTAGAAGTGTTTCTGGAGCCAATGTCTGAATACGTAAGTAGAGTGATTGGTTTGGTGTAGAGGTGTCCTGGAGCCAATGTCTGAATACGTAAGTAGAGTGATTGGTTTGGTGTAGAAGCGTCCTGGAGCCAATGTCTGAATATGTCAGTAGAGTGATTGGTTTGGTGTAGAAGCGTCCTGGAGCCAATGTCTGAATATGTAAGTAGAGTGATTGGTTTGGTGTAGAAGTGTCCTGGAGCCAATGTCTGAATATGTAAGTAGAGTGATTGGTTTGGTGTAGAAGTGTCCTGGGGCCAATGTCTGAATATGTAAGTAGAGGGATTGGTTTGGTGTAAAAGGGTCCTGGAGCCAATGTCTGAATATGTAAGTAGAGGGATTGGTTTGGTGTAGAAGGGTCCTGGAGCCAATGTCTGAATATGTAAGTAGAGTGATTGGTTTGGTGTAGAAGGGTCCTGGAGCCAATGTCTGAATATGTAAGTAGTGTGATTGGTTTGGTGTAGAAGGGTCCTGGAGCCAATGTCTGAATATGTAAGTAGTGTGATTGGTTTGGTGTAGAAGGGTCCTGGAGCCAATGTCTGAATATGTAAGTAGAGTGATTGGTTTGGTGTAGAAGGGTCCTGGAGCCAATGTCTGAATATGTAAGTAGAGTGATTGGTTTGGTGTAGAAGGGTCCTGGAGCCAATGTCTGAATATGTAAGTAGAGTGATTGGTTTGGTGTAGAAGGGTCCTGGAGCCAATGTCTGAATATGTAAGTAGAGTGATTGGTTTGGCGTAGAAGGGTCCTGGAGCCAATGTCTGAATATGTAATTAGAGTGATTGGTTTGGTGTAGAAGGGTCCTTGAGCCAATGTCTGAATATGTAAGTACAGTGATTGGTTTGGTGTAGAAGTGTTTCTGGAGCCAATGTCTGAATATGTAAGTAGAGTGATTGGTTTGATGTAGAAGTGTTTCTGGAGCCAATGTCTGAATACGTAAGTAGAGTGATTGGTTTGGTGTAGAGGTGTCCTGGAGCCAATGTCTGAATACGTAAGTAGAGTGATTGGTTTGGTGTAGAAGCGTCCTGGAGCCAATGTCTGAATATGTCAGTAGAGTGATTGGTTTGGTGTAGAAGCGTCCTGGAGCCAATGTCTGAATATGTAAGTAGAGTGATTGGTTTGGTGTAGAAGTGTCCTGGAGCCAATGTCTGAATATGTAAGTAGAGTGATTGGTTTGGTGTAGAAGTGTCCTGGGGCCAATGTCTGAATATGTAAGTAGAGGGACTGGTTTGGTGTAAAAGGGTCCTGGAGCCAATGTCTGAATATGTAAGTAGAGGGATTGGTTTGGTGTAGAAGGGTCCTGGAGCCAATGTCTGAATATGTAAGTAGAGTGATTGGTTTGGTGTAGAAGGGTCCTGGAGCCAATGTCTGAATATGTAAGTAGAGTTATTGGTTTGGTGTAGAAGGGTCCTGGAGCCAATGTCTGAATATGTAAGTAGTGTGATTGGTTTGGTGTAGAAGGGTCCTGGAGCCAATGTCTGAATATGTAAGTAGAGTGATTGGTTTGGTGTAGAAGGGTCCTGGAGCCAATGTCTGAATATGTAAGTAGTGTGATTGGTTTGGTGTAGAAGGGTCCTGGAGCCAATGTCTGAATATGTAAGTAGAGTGATTGGTTTGGTGTAGAAGGGTCCTGGAGCCAATGTCTGAATATGTAAGTAGAGTGATTGGTTTGGTGTAAAAGGGTCCTGGAGCCAATGTCTGAATATGTAAGTAGAGTGATTGGTTTGGCGTAGAAGGGTCCTGGAGCCAATGTCTGAATATGTAAGTAGAGTGATTGGTTTGGCGTAGAAGGGTCCTGGAGCCAATGTCTGAATATGTAATTAGAGTGATTGGTTTGGTGTAGAAGGGTCCTTGAGCCAATGTCTGAATATGTAAGTACAGTGATTGGTTTGGTGTAGAAGTGTTTCTGGAGCCAATGTCTGAATATGTAAGTAGAGTGATTGGTTTGATGTAGAAGTGTTTCTGGAGCCAATGTCTGAATACGTAAGTAGAGTGATTGGTTTGGTGTAGAGGTGTCCTGGAGCCAATGTCTGAATACGTAAGTAGAGTGATTGGTTTGGTGTAGAAGCGTCCTGGAGCCAATGTCTGAATATGTCAGTAGAGTGATTGGTTTGGTGTAGAAGCGTCCTGGAGCCAATGTCTGAATATGTCAGTAGAGTGATTGGTTTGGTGTAGAGGTGTCCTGGAGCCAATGTCTGAATATGTAAGTAGAGTGATTGGTTTGGTGTAGAGGTGTCCTGGAGCCAATGTCTGAATATGTAAGTAGAGTGATTGGTTTGGTGTAGAGGTGTCCTGGAGCCAATGTCTGAATACGTAAGTAGAGTGATTGGTTTGGCGTAGAAGTGTCCTGGAGCCAATGTCTGAATATGTAAGTAGAGTGATTGGTTTGGTGTAGGAGTTCTCTTGGAGCCAATGTCTGGATACGTAAGTAGAGTGATTGGTTTGGTGTAGAGGTGTCCTGGAGCCAATGTCTGAATATGTAAGTAGAGTGATTGGTTTGGTGTAGAAGCGTCCGGGAGCCAATGTCTGAATATGTAAGTAGAGTGATTGGTTTGGTGTAGAAGTGTCCTGGAGCCAATGTCTGAATACGTAAGTAGAGTGATTGGTTTGGCGTAGAAGTGTCCTGGAGCCAATGTCTGAATATGTAAGTAGAGTGATTGGTTTGGTGTAGGAGTGTCTTGGAGCCAATGTCTGAATATGTAAGTAGAGTGATTGGTTTGGTGTAGAGGTGTCCTGGAGCCAATGTCTGAATATGTAAGTAGAGTGATTGGTTTGGTGTAGAAGCGTCCGGGAGCCAATGTCTGAATACGTAAGTAGAGTGATTGGTTTGGTGTAGAAGTGTCCGGGAGCCAATGTCTGAATACGTAAGTAGAGTGATTGGTTTGGTGTAGAAGTGCCCTGGAGCCAATGTCTGAATATATAAGTAGAGTGATTGGTTGGGTGTAGAAGTGCCCTGGAGCCAATGTCTGAATATGTACGTAGTGTGATTGGTTGGGTGTAGAAGTGCCCTGGAGCCAATGTCTGAATATGTAAGTAGAGTGATTGGTTTGGTGTAGAAGTGTCCTGGAGCCAATGTCTGAATATGTCAGTAGAGGGGTTGGTTTGGTGCAGAAGTGTCCTGGAGCCAATGTCTGAATATGTCAGTAGAGTGATTGGTTTGGTGCAGAAGTGTCCTGGAGCCAATGTCTGAATATGTCAGTAGAGTGATTGGTTTGGTGTAGAAGTGTCCTGGAGCCAATGTCTGAATATGTCAGTAGAGTGATTGGT
>NC_090753.1:70759635-70762135 GCF_036898095.1 Palaemon carinicauda
ATATATATATATATATATATATATATATATATATATATATATATATATATATATTCATATATATAAATATATATATATATATATATATATATATATATATATATATATATATATATATATATATAATATATATATATATATATATATATATATATATATATATATATATATATATATATATATATATATATCCAGACACTTGTTCTTTATTATATTGAGGAGATATGCATTCAGAAATCTCTCTCTCTCTCTCTCTCTCTCTCTCTCTCTCTCTCTCTCTCTCTCTCTCTCTCTCTCTCTCTCTCATTAAAACATGGCAAAGAAAAAAAAAACATTTAAATCTTAATCTAGTCGAGTTACTTAAAACATCTTCAGCCGAAGTCGTCGCGAAGCAATTCGAACGCGGAGTGGAAAATCCAAGCGACATTAGATCGCATCGCTCCAGTATCGGAGACACAAAATCCCATCGCTCCAGTATCGCAAAATGCAAATGTAATCTCGCTAATTGAAAGCAAAGCTTACCGCTTGCGTATCCGTCAACGTTAGACGTAATTTGACAGCTCGTTGACCGATAAACAGCGTCTAGTTAATCTAGATGCTAGAGCGTCAGGAGTTTTTTCAAAATCATAACGGGGAAGAAAATGTCTTCAGCCCTTCCGTTTACGATTCTCGTCCGCTTGGAACTACGAACGAAATTATCATCTTTGGAGATATATAAATTGAATTAGTTGTGGATACGGAATTATCGTCTTTGGAGTTATATAAATTGAATTAATTGTGGATGCGGAATTATCGTCTTTGGAGTTATATAAATTGAATTAATTGTGGATACGGAATTATCGTCTTTGGAGATATATAAATTGAAATAGTCTTCGGCCCTTCCGTTTACGATTCTCCTCCGCTTGGAGATACGAACTTAATTATCGTCTTCGGAATTATCGTCTTTGGAGATATTTAAATTGAATTAATTGTGGATACGGAATTATCGTCTTTGGAGATATATAAATTGAATTAATTGTGGATGCGGAATTATCATCTTTGGAGATATATAAATTGAATTAGTTGTGGATACGGAATTATCGTCTTTGGAGTTATATAAATTGAATTAATTGTGGATACGGAATTATCATCTTTGGAGATATATAAATTGAATTAATTGTGGATACGGAATTATCATCTTTGGAGATATATAAATTGAATTAATTGTGGATACGGAATTATCATCTTTGGAGATATATAAATTGAATTAGTCGTGGATACGGAATTATCATCTTTGGAGATATATAAATTGAATTAGTCGTGGATACGGAATTATCATCTTTGGAGATATATAAATTGAATTAGTCGTGGATACGGAATTATCGTCTTTGGAGATATATAAATTGAATTAGTCGTGGATACGGAATTATCGTCTTTGGAGATATATAAATTGAATTAGTCGTGGATACGGAATTATCGTCTTTGGAGATATATAAATTGAATTAGTCGTAGATACGGAATTATCATCTTTGGAGATATATAAATTGAATTAATGTGGATACGGAATTATCATCTTTGGAGATATATAAATTGAATTAATTGTGGATGCGGAATTATCGTCTTTGGAGATATATAAATTGAATTAGTTGTGGATACAGAATTATCGTCTTTGGAGATATGTAAATTGAATTAATTGTGGATACGGAATTATCATCTTTGGAGATATATAAATTGAATTAGTTGTAGATACGGAATTATCGTCTTTGGAGATATATAAATTGAATTAATTGTGGATGCGGAATTATCATCTTTGGAGATATATAAATTGAAATAGTTGTGGATGCGGAATTATCATCTTTGGAGATATATAAATTGAATTAGTTGTAGATACGGAATTATCGTCTTTGGAGATATATAAATTGAATTAATTGTGGATGCGGAATTATCATCTTTGGAGATATATAAATTGAATTAGTTGTAGATACGGAATTATCGTCTTTGGAGATATATAAATTGAATTAATTGTGGATGCGGAATTATCATCTTTGGAGATATATAAATTGAAATAGTTGTGGATGCGGAATTATCATCTTTGGAGATATATAAATTGAAATAGTTGTGGATGCGGAATTATCATCTTTGGAGATATATAAATTGAATTAATTGTGGATGCGGAATTATCATCTTTGGAGATATATAAATTGAAATAGTCTTCGGCCCTTCCGTTTACGATTCTCCTCCGCTTGGAGACACGAACTTAATTATCGTCTTCGGAATTATCGTCTTTGGAGATATATAAATTGAATTAATTGTGGATGCGGAATTATCATCTTTGGAGATATATAAATTGAAATAGTTGTGGATGCGGAATTATCATCTTTGGAGATATATAAATTGAAATAGTCTTCGGCCCTTCCGTTTACGATTCTCATCCGCTTGGACGCACGAACGTTATTATCATCTTATATTATATCTTATTTCTCATCCTCTTGTTTTGCTCAAGTTTTTATAGTTTATATAG
>NC_090753.1:70767135-70769635 GCF_036898095.1 Palaemon carinicauda
TGAATAAAAAAAATGGTGTTTACCAACAAACAAAGCGATTGGTTTGTGATGCAATCGAATCTACAGTATCTTGAATTAACTTAACTAACAAAGCAAATCAACAAATCTCTGAATAAAAAAAAACAAAAAATAAAAAAAAACAATGGTGTTTACCAACAAACAAAGCGAGTGGTTTGTCATACAAACTAATCTACAGTATCTCAAATTAACTTAACTAACAAAGCAAATCAACAAATATCTGAATAAAAAAAAATGGTGTTTACCAACAAACAAAGCGATTGGTTTGTCATGCAAACTGATCTACAGTATCTCAAATTAACTTAACTAACAAAGCAAATCAACAAATATCTGAATAACAAAAAAAAAACACAATGGTGTTTACCAACAAACAAAGCGAGTGGTTTGTCATGCAAACTAATCTACAGTATCTCAAATTAACTTAACTAACAAAGCAAATCAACAAATCTCTGAATGAAAAAAAAAAACACAATGGTGTTTACCAACAAACAAAGCGATTGGTTTGTGATGCAAACGAATCTACAGTATCTCAAATTAACTTAACAAACAAAGCAAATCAACAAATCTCTGAATAAAAAAAAAAATAAGAAAACACAATGGTGTTTACCAACAAACAAAGCGATTGGTTTGTGATGCAATCGAATCTACAGTATCTTGAATTAACTTAACAAAGCAAATTAACAAATCTCTGAATAAAAAAAAAACACAATGGTGTTTACCAACAAACAAAGCGAGTGGTTTGTCATACAAACTAATCTACAGTATCTCAAATTAACTTAACAAACAAAGCAAATCAACAAATCTCGAAATAAAAAACAAACAAACAAACAATGATGTTTACCAACAAACAAAGCGATTGGTTTGTGATGCAAACGAATCCGTCTCCATTTGGATGCAAAATATCAGTTAGGGCAATGATCCTTCCTCCATATTGGAAATTTTTCAATCTATCAGAATCCTTTTTTTTTATATATATTTTTTTCTAGTTCACCTCAAGGGGATTTAATCTCCTGATGAATCCATCACCTAGTCTGTCTCCTGTATCTCCTCACTTCTCACTCTTCCCTTCCCCTCACTTTAACTCCTCTTCCCTCACTTTTTTTCTATTCCTTTCCCATCACTCCTCACCTCACTTTACACTTTCCTCTACTTCTCACTCTGAAATAATGATAAATTCTTCGTTTTACTTTCTCCTCACTTCTCACTCTCCCATTTCCCTTACATGTCCCTCTCCTCTTCCCCTCACTTCTCACTCTTCCTTTCACTTCATTTTCCTCGTCCTTCACTTCTCACTTTCACTCTCATCTTCCACCTTACCTCTCACTTTTCCTTTCCCCCCAGTTTCCTCAACCCCTCACCTCTCACTTTCACTCTCATCTTCCCCCTCCCTTCTCACGTATCCTGTCCCTTTCCCCTCACTTCTCACTCTCACCTTCACCTCATTTTTCACTCTTCCCTACCCCTCACCTTTACTGCTCCTCGCCTCACTTCTCACTTTCACCTTCCACCTTACTTCTCACTCTTCCCCCACCCCCGTTTCCTCTCCCTCTCACTTTCACTCTCATTTTTCCCCTTCACTTCTCACGTTTACTGTCCCCTCACTTCTCACTTTCACTCGCACCTTCCCCTCACTTCTCACTCTTCCTTAATCCCTTTAGAGAGAATGGCTTCGAAAGATGTAAATTATTTTCATTTTAAGGATGTGGCATCTCTCCATATGCCCTTCTCAGCCCTCTATATGACCCACCATAATGAAAATGAATAACTTAGAAAAGACTAAACCTTAAAACAATTGGTGAATAATTGAAAATTTATTGTACAAAAAAAGTATAAGAACACTATGGACAGATTCACAATATCCGTTTGAAATTGTTTCCAACATGGGAGACGAAGAGAACGCTTCCTATAAATAATTTGTCATTTGCCAAATCGTTTTTACAGAACGCTTCCAGTCCATCACCCGCCATTTCGAGCGTGAGTCTTCTATCTTTCATTTTAAAACAATTGGTAAATAATTGAAAATTCAATATACAAAAAAGTATGACACGTTGTACGAAAAAGTATAACTCATTGTACGAAAAAGTATTACTCAATGTACGAAAAAGTATAAGACAACTATGAACAGATCTAACAGACCTGTTTGAAATTGTTTCCAACACAGAAGACGAAGAGAACGCTTCCCATAAATAATTCCTTATTTGCCAAATTGTTTTAAACAGAACACTTCCCGTCCATCAACTGTCATATGACTCAAGTCTTCCATTCTTTATATTAAAATATTATATGAATAATTGAAAATTCATTGTACAAAAAAGTATAAGAAAACTATGGACAGATCATATCCAACATGGAAGATGAAGAGAACGCTTCCTATGAATAATTCCTCATTTGCCAAATTGTTTTTAACAGAACGCTTCCAGTTTATCACCCGCCATTTGACTCGAGTCTTTCTTCCTTCATTTTAAAACAATTGGTAAATAAT
>NC_090753.1:70774635-70777135 GCF_036898095.1 Palaemon carinicauda
GAGAGAGAGAGAGAGAGAGAGAGAGAGAGAGAGAGAGAGAGAGAGAGAGAGAGAGAGAGAGAGAGAGAGAGAGTGTGTGTGTGTGTGTAAGGAAAATATATATATATCCAAGGCGTGGAAGAGAAAACACTTGAAGCGTCAGTATCAAGGCCGAGCAGCTGCCTCGTTCCTTCCACTACTTGGGCCTTTATCTGCGGTGAACAGGAGGCCCTTCAGAACTAGCACACCCCCCCCCCCTCTCCCCTTTCTCCTTCCCCCTCCTCTCCTTCCCCCTCTCCCCCCAACTATTTATCATCTGCTCCTTTTCCTCGTTTTCACTGACCAATAGCACAGGCTCATGCAAGCAGACACGAAAGTTATGGCGATTTGTTATTATTATTATTATTATTATTACCTCCGCCAGGAGGGTATGTTTTCGGTTCGGTTTGTTTGTTTGTTTGTTTGTTTGTTTGTTTCTCTGTTTGTCTGTCTGTCTGTGGACAACGTGGAGGCCACATTTCTACACGGAATCACTTCAAACTTGGCCAAGTAGTTCCCCAATGTGTATGGAAGAACTGATTAAATTTTGGTCAAGGTCACCCCAAGGTCAAGGTCACAGGGGTCACTGGTGTCACTATGACATAAGTGGCCATATCAAGAGACAGAAATAAAGCACTGACTTTTGCATAAGCCAACAGGGAAGTCCTAGTCCAGGCGCAACCCATGGGTGATGTTCAAATTTATAAAGGTCAAAGGTCAAGGTCATATTGGTGCATTATATCAATGTCATATTAAGTATCAGTGGCAAATGAACAAAGATCACTTGAAGGTCAAAAGTCAAGCAGGTCACTTGAAGGTCAAGGTCACGTGAAGGTCAAGGTCACGTGAAGGTCAAGGTCACCTGAAGGTCAAGGTCACGTGAAGGTCAAGTACATTTGAAGATCAAGGTCACTTGAAGCCAAGGTCATGTGAAGGTCAAGGTCACTTGAAGGTCACGTGAAGGTCAAGGTCATGTGAAGGTCGAAGTCACATCAATTCATAATTCTAGGACATATGGCGCTCTAGGTCACCTTGGCGGAGGTATGTCCTCTACGAGGACCATGTCCGCGTTCAGGACTTGCTCACTTGTTATTATTATTATTACTATTATTATTATAAGTATAAGTAATAATAATAATAATAATAATATGAATATGAATATGAATATTGATAATAATATAGTTATAGTAGCAGTAGTAACAGTAGTAGTAGTAGTAGTACTAGTAGTAGTAATAATAATAATAATAATAATAATAATAATAATAATAATAATAATAATAATAATAATAATGTAATAGTAGTAGTAGTAGTAGTTTCGTTTTTATTATTGTGGCCTAATCATTCATATGCTATTTGAGACAACGGCTTTCGAAAATGTGTTATGGTTAAAACCACAACTTTTTTTTTGATAAGTGTTGACCCAAATAAGACTTTTTTTTCTTTTTTTTTTTCTTTTTTTTTTTTCAATTGACTACCTTTTCTCCAGCTTGAATCTATTACAAATCTAAGATCTAATTTTCAACAAATTTGCTCTCTTTCAATTTACCCTATATATAATTATTACAACATAAAATTATAGTTTAAAGGTTTAAAGGCTACTCATGAATGGCAGAGGCAAGGGACAGTGACATTGCCCTATCAAACAGGACAATGCCCTAGAGACTGACCGTATATACATATGATCAGCGCCCAAGCCCCCTCTCCACCCAAGCCAGGACCAAAGAGGGTCAGGCAATGGCTACCGATGACTCGGCAGATAGACCTATAGGTTCCCCCCAAACCCCTCACCCTTAGCTCACAAGGATGGTGAAGTTGCAGAGACAAACGAAACTAACGAGTTTGAGCTGGACTCGAACCCCAGTCAGCTGTTCACCAGTCGGGGACGTTATCACATCGGCCACCACAACCCTTAATCTGACTCTTCAAATATGCAGGATTTTTAGACGTCCTACTATTGCTGATGATAAATATTTTATGGGGTTGGGCTGGAAGTCTGATTTAGTGTGTCAGTACAAACTACACAAGGAGAGCACATTATTAAGGCCTTCTCCATCACGAGGCTCAATACTACGCAGTACTCTAGAAGTTTTATTCCAGCTGTTACCAAGTTGTGGAATGATCTTCCTAATCGGGTGGTTGAATCAGCAGAACTTCAAAAGTTCAAAGTTGGAGGAAATGCTTTTTTGTTGACCAGGCGGACTTGAGTCTTTTATAGTTTTATTTATGACATATTTGTTTTTGATGTTGTTAATAGTTTATATATGACATGTCTGTTTTGACGTTGTTACTGTTTTTAGAATGATTTATTGTTAATTTTGTTCTCTTCATGTATTTATTTCCTTATTTCCTTTCCTCACTGGGCTATTTTTTCCCTGTTGGAGCCCCTGGGCTTATAGCATCTTGCTTTTCCAACTAGGGTTGTAGCTTGGATAGTAATAATAATAATAATAATATATTTGACAGCTAAATTGAATCTGTTAGA
>NC_090753.1:70784635-70794635 GCF_036898095.1 Palaemon carinicauda
CAGAGGAGAATAGGCAAGACTATACGGTGTATGTGTAGGCAAAGGGAAAATGAACCGTAACCAGAAAGGATCCAATGTAGTACTGTCTTGCCAGTCAAAGGACCCCATAACACTCTAGCGGTAGTATCTCAACGGGTGGATGGTGCCCTGGCAAACGTACTACCTCTTACACTTTTGTTATTTATACTTTGTGTTTTTCACAATTATTTTTTATTCAACATATTTTTTTTTATTTTTTTTTTATTTATTTACGTTTCGAAAACAGCAATGAACTCTTCTGGTTCTAGATGACTTTCCTCCATTTACCGGCTCTCCAGGAATGGCCTGACTGGAAGCCGTGGCACTCAGCCATCTGGAATGCCAAGCGGAAAAGCTGGAACTCGCTCTTGAAACCCAAAGCTTGGCCTGGAAAAATGAAAAATAACGTGAGGCTGGTGAAAAATAGGAGAATTACAGGAAACTGGACTCTGTGAATGCGGAAGAAGAATGCTAGTGTCATGTGTCAGTAATTGAAAAAAAATAGTATTGATATTAATATTTGTGCAGTGTCATGTGTCAGTAATTGAAAAAAAAATAGTATTGTTAATATTTTTACAGTGTCATGTGTCAGTAATTGAAAAAAAGATAGTATTGTTAATATTTTTACAGTGTCATGTGTCAGTAATTGAAAAAAAATAGTATTGTTAATATTTTTACAGTGTCATGTGTCAGTAATTGAATAAATAGGATTAATATTGATATCTATAGTGTCATGTGTCAGTAATTAAAAAAATAGTATTGATATTAATATATTGTACAGTGTCATGTGTCAGTAATTGACAAAAAATAGTAGTGACATTAATACTTGTACAGTGTCATGTGTCAGTAATTGACAAAAAATAAGTATTAATATTAACACTTGTACAGTGTCATGTGTCAGTAATTGACAAAAAAATAGTATTGATATTAACACTTGTACAGTGTCATGTGTCAGTAATTGACAAAAAAATAGTATTGATATTAACACTTGTACAGTGTCATGTGACAGAAATTGACAAAAAACTAGTATTGATATTTAATACTTGTACAGTGTCATGTGACAGAAATTGACAAAAAATAGTATTGATATTAATACTTGTACAGTGTCATGTGACAGAAATTGACAAAAAAAATAGTATTGATATTAATACTTGCACAGTGTCATGGGTCAGTAATTGACAAAAAATAGTATTGATATTAATACTTTTACAGTGTCTTGTGCCTCTGCCATTCAAGAGTGGCCTTTAAAACCTGGGGTCGACGTCTTCTCGGGCCAGGTTCAGAAATGAAGAAAGCTGTAGGGCTGTTATAGCAGGGTAAGTCTCAGTACTCATCTGATGTACTTTTAAGGCACCGAACGTTTCTTCTTATGATTAAACCCTGCTGAGGTAAGAAATCCTCATTTTATTTTCAAAAAATCTTTTCTTATAGTGAAAGAATATTCTATATACTTTCCCACTATTTCACTCACCTTGTAAATAAGTATTGACTAAAAATATCCCTTAAATCGTAATATTTTCCGTTTCTGCTGTCCTCTAGTGCCTCGTGTCACTAGAGGGCTCAAGGAACTATTTACATTTCCATTTAACTATTGACCTTTTTATCTTTGAATGTCAGAGTTGTGACATCAAAGATTTATGGCATCCATAGTGTTGATTTCGTTGTGTGCTCACTACTTGTAACATCATGACTATCGGTCCTGTAAATATGTGAGTGAATGTGTGAAGTGGTTTGGAAGTTGTAGATAAACTTAGCAAGTAATAATAATAATAATAATAATAATAATAATAATAATAATAATAATAAATTTCCATAAACTAAACTGATTTTCAGCTAACCGCTATTAGACCAAACCACTCAGAAAATTATAACTTTAAAATCATGACTATACAAAGTGTATATATATATATATATATACAACATATATTTACATATGTAACATATATATGTAATCACAGATTTCAGACCTTCGCTAATGAGTATTGCCAACATTATATAAAGTCTACGGACTGTGCCTCCCACTTTTCATGTGTTGGATTTTACAGCGGATGGTGAAAAAGTGCAATGTTGAACCAGAATCGTGAACTTGATCCGTATTACCTCCAAAGTTTCATAGTTTCTTCCTTCTATCCACTGTTAAAATTGGATAAAATCCAATGTGCCAATTGGTTTTGAAGTAATCTTTAAAATCATGACTATACAAAGTGTATATATATACAACATATATTTACATATGTAACATATATAGTAATCACAGATTTCAGACCTTCGCCAATGAATATTGCCAACATTATATAAAGTCTACGGACTGTGCCTCCCACTTTTCATGTGTTGACTTTACAGTGGATGGTGAAAAGTGCAATGTTGAACCAGAATTGTGATCTTGATCCGTATTACCTCCAAAATTTCATAGTTTCTTCCTTCTATCCACTGTTAAAAATTGGATAAAATCAATTGTGCCAATTGGTTTTGAAGTAATCTTCAAAATTGTGGAAAATAAAAATCAGGATCTAGAATCCAGAACTGGCTCCGGATCATCTTCAAAGTTAAAATTATTCGTCTGTGGCCCAAGATATATCTGTGGTGGGAATTTCGTCAAAATCCCTCTTTTAGTTTTGACGTTAATCCTGTTCACAGACACACACACACAAATAAATGAATAAATAAATAAACCGACTCGAAAATATAACCACCTTGGCGGAAGTAATAAGTGTGTGTATATATCTAAATATATGCATACCTAATATATATATATATGTATAATATATATATAATATATATATGTGTGTGTGTGTGTGTGTGTGTGTGTGTGTAGAATTGTGTGCTCATATTTGAACATCAGTCCCCAGTCAGCTCTCTCTTCAGCTACCCAAGGTTGGGTTTTTGAAGTCTTCCTTCAGAAATTAAATGACTCTATTGAAAACATATAACTAACTAATGATCTGCCTTTACTACTGGGATTACTATGTCCAATGTGCTGCAGAGTATGGCTTCTGATAAAGGAAAAAAGACAGCTATCACTTCCTCTTTCATCATCAACTATAAATTATGAATGACCCCTCAGTGAAGAAGTCTTCCATAACACCAGCCACTTCATCAACAGTAAAGGTTTAAATGTTTAAAAACCACTCATGAATGACAGAAGCAAGGGAGAGGAACATTGTCCTATCGAGCAGGACAATACCCTAGAGACTGACCATATAGCATATAATCAGCGCCCAAGCTTCCTCTCCACCTAAGCTAGGACAAAGGAGGGCCAGGCAATGGCTGGGACATTGTCCTATCGAGCAGGACAATGCCCTAGAGACTGACCATATATGCATATAATCAGCGCCCAAGCTTCCTCTCCACCTAAGCTAGGACAAAGGAGGGCCAGGCAATGGCTGGGACATTGTCCTATCGAGCAGGACAATCCCCTAGAGACTGACCATATATGCATATAATCAGCGCCCAAGCTTCCTCTCCACCTAAGCTAGGACAAAGGAGGGCCAGGCAATGGCTGGGACATTGTCCCTATCGAGCAGGACAATCCCCTAGAGACTGACCATATATGCATATAATCAGCGCCCAAGCTTCCTCTCCACCTAAGCTAGGACAAAGGAGGGCCAGGCATGGCTGGGACATTGTCCTATCGAGCAGGACAATACCTAGAGACTGACCATATACAGTATGCATATGATCAGAGCTCAAGCCCCCTCTCCACCCAAGCTAAGACAAAGGAGGGGCCAGGCAATGACAGCTGATGACTCAACAGATAGACCTATAGGCTCCCCCAAACCCCACATCCTTAGCTCACAAAGGTGGTGAGAAAGCAGCTACAAAAGAAACTAACGAGTTTGAGCTGGACCCGATTATTTAATCCAGCTCCATTGTGATAAACAGCTTAAATTTGAAGAAAATAGAAACATGTCTATGGAAATGTATACAATATCATATTGGTTGAAGTACACAAATTACTAAAAATCAAAAACAAAAGACTTGAAATTCTCACCCTGAAAGAAAACAACAACCACAAAATGATAAGAAAATTACAATGAAAAAGTAAAGTTCAAACAAAGGAGGAAGAGGAAGATGCTGGGCTTTGTTTCCTGTGGAAATTCTGAAAAGGTGACTCATGAAAAAAAAGGGCTAATCAGGGACCTGTTCTTTTCCGCTATTCAAGTGAGAGGATCTTTCTACGTCAGGTATTATTAATGAGATCGATTTACGACTTCGCATTACGTCTTTCGTAGTGTTTTAGGAGTTTTAAATAATGTATATATATATATATATATATGTGTGTGTGTGTTGTGTGTGTTTTTTTTTTTTTTTTGCTACATTAATGTTTGGATTCTCTTAACGACCTCGGGATCAGAGCCCCAGTCAAATATATATATATATATATATTATATATTATATATATATATATATATATATATAAAGTATATATATATAGCTTATTGTGAATATGAAAAACACGTCTAAATGTGCAAGAATTTATCATATATATATATATATATATATATGCATATATATATATATTATATGCATATATATATATATATATATTATATCTGTGTGTGTGTGTTTGTTTGTATCACCATCATTATCAGCTGTTACTAGTCTTCCACTTACGTCTGTTTATGGCTTTTAATATGCTAGGCTGTACCCACGAATATTCTTAGTTCGTCGACCCGTCGTCTTCTCAGAAATGAGGTTCCAACATCCACAAGGACACGAACAAACTTGAAAGGAAGTCCTTATCATCCTGAGTAACAAGTCAATGTTTCTAATGATGTCCTTTCTCTCCTAACCGAACAATGACATATTTTTCATCTCCTGGGCGCTTTCCTCCTCATCCTCCTCCTCCTCCTTCTTCTTCCTCATCCTCTTCTTCTTCTTCTTCTCTTCTTCCTTCTCTTCTTCTTCTTCTTCTTCTGTTTGCTCTCCTGGTGGCCGATGAGGTAACGTCCCAGACTGGTGAACGCCAGACTGGGGTTTAAGGTCCCACTCAAACTCGTTAATTTCTTTGGTCGCTGGAACTTCACCATCCTTGTGAGCTAAGGATGGGGGGTTTAGGGGAGCCTATATGTCTAATCTTCTGAGTCATCAGCAGCCATTGCAAGGTTCTCCTTGGTCCTAGCTTGCTAGAGGGGGCTTGGGTGCTAATCATATGTATATATGGTCAGTCTCTAGGGCATTATCTGCTCGATAGGGCAATGTCACTGCCCCTTGCCTATGCCATTCAGGAGAGGCCTTTAAACCTTTAAACGTGTTCTCTTGTCATATCTCACCTGACTTATCACATCACGACATGAAAACCCCACATTCTCATCTAATGAATTTGAGTAGGCCTATGCATCCATTTTAGACCTTTTAGACTTATGGACTCATCTCTTAAAACTCTTCCTATACCCAGGTCTCCTGATTATATTTTGGAAGGTCAAGGTCATTTTAGACCTTTTAGACTTATGGACTCATCTCTTAAAACTCTTCCTATACCCAGGTCTCCTGATTATATTTTGGAAGGTCAAGGTCATTTTAGACCTTTTAGACTTATGGACTCATCTCTTAAAACTCTTCCTATACCCAGGTCTCCTGATTATATTTTGGAAGGTCAAGGTCATTTTAGACCTTTTAGACTTATGAACTCATCTCTTTAAACTCTTTCTATACCCGGGTCTCCCGATTATATTTTGGAAGGTCAAGGTCAAAAGTCAAGGTCACGGTCAAGCAAAATATCCAATTCACGTAATCAGCCATAAGTTTGCACATCGTTGTCACAGACTTCAAACTTGGTTCATATAGATTTTATAGTTTATATAGGAAAAGTTTGTTTTAATGTTACTATTCTTAAAATATTTTATTTTCTTTGTTTCCTTTCCTTACTGGGCTATTTTGCTTGTTGGGACCCCTCGGGCTTATAGCATCCTGCTTTTCCAACTAGGGTTGGAGCTTAGCAAATAATAATAATAATAATAATAATAATAATAATAATAATAATAATAATAATAATATTGGAGTGTATGAAAATCCACCCCCATTAATACATGTTAAGGTCAAAGGTCTAAATTATCATAAACTAGAGGTTTTGATTAATTTCTCTTCCCTCTTGTTTTGTTAAAGTTTTTATAGTTTATGTAGGAGATATTTATTTTGATGATGTTACTCTTCCTAAAATATTTTATTTTCTTTTCTTCCTTTCCTCGCTGGGCTATTTTCCCTGTTGGAGCATCTGGGCTTATAGCATACTGCTTTTCCAATTAGGGTTGTAGCTTAGCAGTAATAATAATAATAATAATATTAATAATAATAATATAATAATAATAATAAATAATAATAATAATGATAATAATAAAAATGTTTTTTAATAATAGTAATAATAATGATAATAATAAAAATGTTTTTAATAATAATAATAATAATAATAATAATCAAAATATTTTTTGATAATAATAATAGTAATAATGATATGATAATAATAATACAGTTCTAAACTATATATATTACTACACATCATCATACTTTCACACAAGCCATTAGAAAATTATCGTACAAGACCAAAAACTATCGGTACCGTCGTCGTAGCCAAAGGTATTGTACTTCACAGCCACATTGTCTTTCATAATCTTTCTTTTTTTTCCTTGAATGCAACACGTCTCTTCCTTTCTCCTTCGACACCCCTAATCCCACCCTCCACCCTTTCACCCCCCTAAAAACCCACCCCCCCCACCCCCCATCCCCTCCCCCTCAGCAGTTATCGCATGACTCGGGAATAGACTTTTCTCCGAAATATATTTCCTCTTCGCCAGCTGACCTGAAAAGGACCAAGGAGAAGTTGAATATAAAGTCGGCTGCCCTTATTCAAATTCACCTGACATTCACACCCTCTCTCTCTCTCTCTCTCTCTCTCTCTCTCTCTCTCTCTGTAGTAAGTTCCCTTTTTTCTCTCACCAAGCAGTAAGCCCCATGGATCCGTTTAAGTATTAAGTTCTCCTCTCTCTCGTCTCTCTTCCCTCTCTCTCTCTCTCTCTCTCTCTCTCTCTCTATAGTAAGTTCCCTTTTTTTCTCTCACCAAGCAGTAAGCCCCATGGATCCGTTTAAGTAGTAAGTTCTCTCTCTCTCTCTCCTCTCTCTCTCTCTCTCTCTCTCTCTCTCTCTCTCTCTGTAGTAAGTTCCCTTTTTTTCTCCCCACCAAGCAGGAAGCCCCATTGATCCTTTTAAGTAGTAAGTTCTCTCTCTCTCTCTCTCTCTCTCTCTCTCTCTGTAGTAAGTTCCCTTTTTTTCTCCCACCAAGCAGGAAGCCCCATGGATCCTTTTAAGTAGTAAGTTCTCTCTCTCTCTCTCTCTCTCTCTCTCTCTCTGTAGTAAGTTCCCTTTTTTCTCTCACCAAGCAGTAAGCCCCATGGATCCGTTTAAGTAGTAAGTTCTCTCTCTCTCTCTCTCTCCCTCTCTCTCTCTCTCTCTCTCTCTCTCTCTCTATAGTAAGTTCCCTTTTTTCTCTCACCAAGCAGTAAGCCCCATGGATCCGTTTAAGTAGTAAGTTCTCCTCTCTCTCTCTCTCCCTCTCTCTCTCTCTCTCTCTCTCTCTCTCTCTCTCTGTAGTAAGTTCCCTTTTTTTCTCCCACCAAGCAGGAAGCCCCATTGATCCTTTTAAGTAGTAAGTTCTCTCTCTCTCTCTCTCTCTCTCTCTCTCTCTCTGTAGTAAGTTCCCTTTTTTTCTCCCACCAAGCAGGAAGCCCCATGGATCCTTTTAAGTAGTAAAGTTCTCTCTCTCTCTCTCTCTCTCTCTCTCTCTCTGTAGTAAGTTCCCCTTTTTTTCTCCCACCAAGCAGGAAGCCCCATGGATCCTTTTAAGTAGTAAGTTCTCTCTCTCTCTCTCTCTCTCTCCTCTCTCTCTCTCTCTCTGTAGTAAGTTTCCTTTTTTCTCTCACCAAGCAGTAAGCTCCCATGGATCCTTTTAAGTAGTAAGCTCTCTCTCTCTCTCTCTCTCTCTCTCTCTCTCTCTCTCTCTGTAGTAAGTTCCCTTTTTTCACTCACCAAGCAGTAAGCCCCATGGATCCTTTTAAGTAGTAAGTTCTCTCTCTCTCTCTCTCTCTCTCTCTCTCTCTCTCTCTCTCTCTTTTGATTATGTTTACCAGTTATATACATATAAGCACTCATACGTATATCCAGTATATATATATATACATATATATATATATATATATTATATATTAATTTACATGTAAATTTTCCTGAATTTTGGCTTATAATTTATATATACTGTGCAATGAAAAAATTAGGGTTCTTGAATTTTATACTTTTTAAACCATTTATTTATTCCCGAAAGTCTATTCACAAAGCTTTCAGATATATTTTTGAATGAGCAATTCAACTCTTTTATGTAATCAAAGCTGAAGGTACTCATAGTCAATTAAAGAGCCTTGGTTTTAATATTATATTCAATAACAACAACATGCAGCTGTTTCTAGTCCACTGCAAGACAAAGGCCTCAGACATGTCCATATTTATGTCTGGGGTTGGCCGTTTTCGTCACAATGCTGGTCACTACGGATTGGTGATGGTGGAAGATTTTTGTCTGATCTCTGACAGCAAACAAACCTAGTATGGGTGGCCCTGATTATTACAACTTTGCTGATCATCAGTATCCCCACTGTTTTAATGTTGTTACTGTTCCTAAATTATTCTATTATGATTGTTCATTACGTTTCGTGTAGTTCATTTATTCCCTTATTTCCTTTCCTCACTGGGCTATTATTCCATGTTGGTCCCTTTGGGCATAAGCATATTGTTTTTCAAACTAGTGTTAGAGCCAAGTACAGACTTCGTAAGATATCCAGGCGAAATAGGCCACGCCCCACTTGATGACGTCATGAAACGCTTCCACCACTCACGAGAGTTCCCGCCTAGTGAAAGCACTAAAATAATGATTATAATTTTTAAATTCTGTTAGATCCTAAGTCGACTGTAGTGGTCCATCAACCTCATCCCAAAAAAACTCTTAAGAGTTGGTATTTTAACAAATTCTGGAGTCAATGGGGAAATGCGTAAAGCCAGAGAAGCGGGTAGAAGAATTAATATTAATATTAGATTAACTTCGACTCTCTTTCTCCCCTGTCGCAAATTAAATTTTAATATTTAACCTCCCTTTGAAGATCCTTCCACTTCATTATATTAATGGCCAGGTGAGTTCTCACCTTTCTCTCTCTCTCTCTCTCTCTCTCTCTCTCTCTTCCCCTGTCATTACATAGAGTTACGCTTCTTCTTACCTATTCTTGTTTTCCATATCCCCTCTTTCGTGTGTGTGTGTCTACCCTCTCTCTCTCTCTCTCCCTCTCTCTCTCTCTCTCTCTCTCTCTCTCTCTCTCTCCTTTCATTACATGGAGTCACGATTTCTCTTACTTATTCTCGTTTTTCCATTTCCCCTCTTCCATGTGTGTATGCCGTCTCTCTCTCTCTCTCTCTCTCTCTCTCTCTCTGTTCCCCTTTCATTACATAGAGTTACGCTTCTTCTTACTTATTCTTGTTTTCCCATATCCCCTCTTTCATGTGTGTGTTTGTGCTCTCTCTCTCTCTCTCTCTCTCTCTCTCTCTCTCTCTCTTTCCCCTTACGGCACTCCGTTTTAATCGCTTTTTCTCATCACGGTTTTGTTTTATCAAGTTCCATTATTTATTTTTCGCACACAAAGCAACACCAAGTTAATTGCCGGGGACTCTGTGGAGTAGATCCTGTCCGGGGTAAAGTGAACGCGTATTTGTCTTTCTGATGTTGTGGCGATATGCAGTGTTGAGGGAAACTAACCTTTTATTTCAAAAGACTTTTCCTTTTTTAGTTTATGAATTACTTGGGGGGAAAAGTTAGATTCGTTTTCATAGATTTTTAATGTATGAATGTAAGGAAATTATTAGTTTGGGAAATGATACTTTGCAATATTTAACCAAAAATAACCTTTATTTCTAAAGACTTTTCTTTTTAGTTTATGAATTACTTAGGGGGAAA
>NC_090753.1:70800083-70817583 GCF_036898095.1 Palaemon carinicauda
GGGTTTTGAACCCCTTGTCCAGGATACTGGATACTTAAATGACATTGACTTTATCACTTAGCCACAAAGTATTAAGGTCAGTATCAGACAAGTATCCTGGACCAGGGTTCGAAACCCGGCCGGTCAGATTATATAGTCTTTTGAGTGATTTCACCTGGGGCTCTGATCCCGAGGTCGTTAAGAGAATCAAGACTTTATTGTATTAAAATATAAGGCTTCACTTGAAATATGAAGAACACGTTTAAATGTGCTATATATATATATATATATATATATATATATAATATATATATATATATATATATATATATATATATATATATATATATATAATCATCTTTAGTGCTGTAGGGATGGGGGACACATGATTTATGCTGGAAGTAACATAATTTCACAGTGGGACAGCACAGGCCAGTCCTCTTATGTTTTTTTTTTTTTTTTTTTTTTTTTTTTTTTTTTTTTTTTTTTTTTTTACTGGAAAGGGAGACGTGGACCATACCATTACTAACGTTATTACTATGCCTATTGCTTTTTCCCCTATGACATAAAAAAAATGTGTTCACTAAAAACGTTTTTTTTTTTTTTTTTTTTGCTGGGCGTTAGTTGAGCAGTATTGGGTCTGATCAATGCTTGGATGGGTGAGCAATTTTATCCTCAATTATTTTGATTATTATTATTATTATTATTATTATTATTATTATTGTTGTTGTTGTTGTTGTTGTTAAGGTACAACCCTAGTTGGAAAACCGGGATGCTATAAACCCAGGGGCCCCAACAGGGAAAATAGCCCAGTGAGGAAAGGAATCAAAATAAGATATTTTAAGGATAGTAAAAACATTAAAATAAATATTTCCTATATAAACTATAGATACTTCAACAAAATAAAAGGAAGAGAAATTATATAGAATAGTGTGCCCGAGTGTACCCTCAAGCATGAGAACTCTAACCCAAGACAGTGGAAGACCATGGTACGGAGGCTATGGCACCACCCAAGACTAGAGAACAATTGTTTAATTTTGGAGTGTCCTTCTCCTAGAAGAGCTGCTTACCAAAGCTAAAGAGTTTATTCTACCCTTATTATTATTATTATTATTATTATTATTATTATTATTATTATTATTATTATTATTATTATTATTATTATTATTATTATATAGTAGGGTGAAGGACAGAAATATATGTATAGGTATAGTAAGAGAATTCATATCCTATGCAAGAGACAATGAATTAGTAATGTTTATGGAAATAATTTTCGAATGTAAAGATGGGATATTGAGCAAACTTTTATACGTATGTGAAGTCTGGGAATGTTCAAATAAAAGGAAAATGATAACATATAGGTCCCGAAGTAATGAAATCGATAGGACATGGGGTGTTACAAGAATAAATTTAGGTAAACATAAGTCTATACCGTGCTAGGGGGTATATTATTATTATTATTATTATTAAATGCTAAGCTACAACCCTAGTTGGAAAAGCAGGATGCTATAAGCCCAGGGGCCCCAACAGGGAAAATAGCCCAGTGAGGAAAGGAAATAAAGAAAAGTAAAATATTTTAAGTATAGTAACATTAAAAAAAAATATTTCCTATAAGAACTATAAAAAAAAACTTTAACAAAACAAGAGAAAGGGAAACTAGATAGAAGTGTGCCCGAGTGTACCCTCAAGCAAGAGAACTCTAACCCAAGAGAGTGGAAGACCATGGTACAGAGGTTATGGCACTGCCCAAGACTAGAGAACTATGGTTTGATTTTGGAGTGTCCTTCTCCTAGAAGAGCTGCTTACCATAGCTGAAGAGTCTCTTCTACCCTTACCAAGAGGAAAGTAGCCACTGAACAATTACAGTGCAGTAGTTAACCCCTTGGGTGAAGAAGAATATTTTGGCAATCACAGTGTTGTCAGGTGTATGCGGACAGAGGAGAATCTGTAAAGAATAGGCCAGACTATTCGGTGTCTTTGTAGGCAAAGGGAAAGAACCGTAACCAGAGAGAAGGGTCCTATGTAGTACTGTCTGGCCAGTCAAAGGACCCCATAACTCTCTAGCGGTAGTATCTCAACGGGCAGTTGGTGCCCAGGCCAACCTACTACCTAGTTAGGTATATGTTAGCAATCCTTGTTTGCCAACGGTTATACTCGTATAGGCAGATGAGCAACTTGGTGGAGTAATGAGAGCTTTGGAAGTCACTGGCAGCAGGGTGACGGATTGGGTTTAAGGCGATGGACAAACTGTCTCATCTAGCGGTTGATCTTGCTAGAATTGGTATGGTCCGGCAGGGGTCGCTTGCCTTAGTTAGATAGGCACTGTGCATCACAAGGAACTGGCTATCCTTTGATGTGTCCTAGCCTATGAATCCTCTGAGGCCCTTTGCGTTAATAGGCGTAGGAGGAGATGATGATGAACGTAAGTCTATAGGATGTTTTGAAGGATATAAGGAAATGATATTTTGAAGGATAACTTGAGTCTAAAGGATTTTTTGAAGAATGGCGTAAGTCTAAAGGATTTTTTGAAGTATAACTCATGTCTGAAGGATACCTTAAGTCCAAAGGATGTTTTGAATGATACCTCTAGTCTAAAGGATGTTTTGAAGGATAAATCAAGTCCAAAGGATATTTTCAAGGATACCTTAAGTCTAAAGGATGTTTTCAAGGATAACTCAAGTCTAAAGGATGTTTTGAAGGATAAATTAAGTCTAAAGGATGTTTTCAAGGATACCTTAAGTCAAAAGGATGTTTTCAAGGATAACTCAAGTCTAAAGGATGTTTTGAAGTATAACTTAAGTCTAAAGGATGTTTTCAAGGATACCTTAAGTCAAAAGGATGTTTTCAAGGATAACTCAAGTCTAAAGGATGTTTTGAAGGATAACTCAAGTCTAAAGAATGTTTTGAAGGATAAATTAAGTCTAAAGGATATTTTCGAGGATACCTTAAGTCTAAAGGATGTTTTGATGAATAACTCAAGTCTAAAGGATATTTTGAAGGATGACTTAAGTCTAAAGGATGTTTTCAAGGATAACTTAAGTCTTAAGGATGTTTTCAAGGATACCTTAAGTCTAAAGGATGTTTTCAAGGATACCTTAAGTCTAAAGGATGTTTTGAAGAAGGGCTTAAGTGGAAAAGATGTTTTGAAGGAGTTTTCGTCAGGTAGGGGGAAAACAAGATGATGATTGATTGGATAAAAGCGCATATTACCTATAGTCAATTTTTTTTAGCGAGGCAGATTTGCACCGACTTGCACGGGTGTCCTTTTAACTCTGAAAAGTTTCATGATCGCTGATTGGTTGGATGAGATCATTCTAACCAATCAGATAGCTGGGAACTTTTCCGAGCTAAAAGGGCACCGCTGCGACTCGGTGCAAATGCGCCTCATTAAAAAGAATTGAGTATAGAAGGGCTGAGCTGAAGGAAACATTTCTATGGAGTCTGTGGTCGCTGGAAAAATGTTATTTGGGATGAAGAATGTCTTCGGCTGATTCTGAGTCTCCGGCGGATTTGGAGTCTCCGGCGGATTTGGAGTCTTCGGCGGATTCGGAGACTCCGGCGGCATATTCTTAGCTTCGTTCAAGGCGCTACTGAGTTTCATTTTGAGTGAGTCTCTGGCGGATTTGGAATCTCCGGCGGATTTGGAGTCTTCGGCGGATTCGGAGACTCCGGCGGCATATTCTTAGCTTCGTTCATGGCGCTACTGAGTTTCATTTTGAGTGAGTCTCCGGCGGATTTGGAATCTCCGGCGGATTTTGGAGTCTTCGGCGGATTCGGAGGACTCCGGCGGCATATTCTTAGCTTCGTTCATGGCGCTACTGAGTTTCATTTTGAGTTTTTTGGCATGATGATGTCGAAGGTCTTTGACGCCTAAATCGTCTATTATTATTATTATTATTATTATTATTATTATTAGGCTAAGCTACAACCATAGGAGTTCTGGCTGGACGTTTTGATAGAAGTTTTAGATTTAGAGGGACTTAATATCCTGGAAGACCAAGGAAGTTAAACCCACGCAATGTCTGTTGGGTAGTTCGACGAGATGTTGATGGATTCACTGTCAGTATATGAAGCTGATCTTGATATTCATATCTGTACGGAATTTAAAATTTAATTCTATTGAATTATCTGAATCTTGTATAGCTTATTTTTTTTACATATATTTTCATCGAAGCAGTTTATATATATATATATATATATATATATATATATATATATATATATATATATATATATATATATATGTATATATATGTGTGTGTGTATATATATGTATATATATATATATATATATATATATATATATATATATATATATATATATATATATATATATGTATTTCAAATAAGCCTAATGTAATATTACATTAAAGTCTGGATTCTCTTAACGACCTCGGGATCAGGGCCCAGGCGAAATCACTCAAAGACTATAGTATCTGACTAGCCGGTTTCGAACCCTGGTCCAGGACATTGACCTTACCACTTAGCCACGAATATATATATATATATATATATATATATAATATATATATATATATATATATATATACTGTATATACATATATTATATAGTATAACAACAACAAATGCATCCTTTTCTAATCCACTACACAACAAAGTCCTCATACATGTCATTATTCATGTCTGAGGTTTGGCCAGTTTTCATCACCATGCTGGCCAATTGGTGATGGTGGGAGACTTGAATGATCGCTCATGGCAAACTAACTTAGTATGGGTGTCCCTGGATAGTACAGCTTTGCAGATCATGGTGATATACAAACCCTTTCACCATGTTAAGGTATATACAGTATATATATATATATATATATATATATATATATATATATATATATATATATATATATATATATATATATATAATTCCTTATGGCTTTGGCTTTATACGAAATATACAGCTTACTTCTCCCCCTCCCTCCACCTCCCTTAGCTAGATTCCAAAAGACAAAATGTTATAGGGTTAATACGGATAGTGGAGGAAGAGGAGGAGGAGGAGGAGGAGTTGGGGAATGAACCTACCGGGATGAAAGCGACCCTCTACGAAAAAAAAAAAAGGAATAATCGAATGGGACATGTTGAAACATTCTCTCATCCCAATTCCCTATTGAATTTAATACTTATCAGAGGAAGGGGTATTATTGTGGGGGCATTCGATACTCCTTTTTCCCTCATGTATCTCGACTCGCAAGAGGATCGGAGCCCTTATGCAGATTCGCTTCTTTTCTCTTCCCCATTGTGCTTTTGTGGACGTAATAGCTTATGTGGTGAGCGTTAGCGCAGTTTGCTCTTAAGGGTTTTCCAGGCTTCCTCTTGTTTGGAATGAGGCCCACTCCAAATGGCAGGAAATCTCTCTGGAGTCTGTGGTCGCTGGAAAAATGTTGTTGGGGGTGAAGAGTGTCTTCGGCGGATTCTGAGTCTCCGGCGGATTTGGAGTCTCCGGCGGATTTGGAGTCTTCGGCGGATTTGGAGTCTTCGGCGGCCGATTCTTAGTTTCGTTCATGGCGCTACTGAGTTTCATTTTGAGATTTTTGGCATCATGATGTCGAAGGTCTTTGACGCCTAAATCATATATTATTATTATTATTATTATTACTATTATTATTATTATTATTATTATTATTATTATTACTAGCTAAGATACAACCCTGGCATCCTGGCATCAAAGGTCATTGACGCCTATATCATTTATTATTATTATTATTATTATTATTATTATTATTATTATTATTATTATTAGGCTAAGCTACAACCCTAGTTGGAAAAGCAGGATGCTATAAGCCCAAGTTCTCCAACATGCTAAAAAAAGCCCAGTGAGGAAATGAAATAAACGAACAGAGAAGTAATGAATAATCAAAATAAAATATTTTAAAAACAGTAACAACCTTAAAGCGAATCCTTCATATATAAAAAGAGACTTATGTAAGCCTCCTGTTAAACGTTAAAACATTTGCCGTAAGTTTGAACTTTAAAGTTCTACCGATTCCTGGATCAGGAAAATCATTCCACAACTTCTGTTGAGAATAAAGAATAAAAGGAAATTCAATCAATACATATATACTGTAAGCGAAGATATCCTTGTTATAGTTAGCTTTCAGAAGACGTTATGAAATAAATATAAAAACACCGCTAGACGAAAGCACAAACTTACAGCAAATGTTTTTATATTAAAAAGACTGACATAAGTAGTTTTATAGTTTATATATGAAATATCTGTTTTGATGTTGTTACTGTTTTTTAATATTTTATTTTAATTGTTTATTATTTCTCTTATCGTTTATTTATTTCCTTATTTCCTTTCCACACTGTGTTATTTTGCCCTGTTGGAGTCCTTGGGCTTATAGGCATCTGTTCTTTCCCAACTAGGCTTATAGCTCAGAAGAAGAAGAAGAAGAAGAAGAAGAAGAAGAAGAAGAAGAAGAAGAAGAAGAAGAAGAAGAGGAGGAGGAGGAGGAGGAGGAGGAGGAGGAGGAAGAAGAGGAGGAGGAGGAGGAGGTGGTGGAGGAGGAGGAAGAGGAGGAGGAAGAAGAAGAGGAGGAGGAGGAGGAGGAGGAGGAAGAAGAGGAGGAGGAGGAGGAAGAAGAAGAGGAGGAGGAGGAGGAGGAGGAGGAGGAGGAGGAGGAGGAGGAGGAGGGAGGAGGACTGCTCTATTGACAATTGTTTCTCATGGCAAAAATATTATAAAGATAACTTTTCAAAATCCACAAGATTCCAGGTTAGTTAAGGTTAGGTTATATTTTTCACATATCTGTGATTTTCACGAGAAATATAAAATATTTTTTACGTCTCTTTTTTACTTCAAAAGATTTTCTACACCACAAGAAACTATCATTAGATAAATTTGCATTTGTGGTCCTAAATTTCTATATGTTTTTTTTTTTCCTTTTAGCTGCCTTAAGAAAAATTTCTTATGGAGTCATAATATATCAATCAGAGATGCTTTTATCGTACTTTATCAAATGTTAGTTACGGATAAGATATATATATATATATATATATATATATATATATATATATATATATATATATATATACTGTATATATATATATATATATAAATATATATATATATATATATATATATATATATATATATATATATATATATATATATATATATATATATATATCGCATGTGTGTGTTTTGTGTGTTTTGTACATATTTGTGTTAAACTTTGAAACAAATCCATCATTTGAAAATGATATATATATATATATATATATATATATATATATATATATATATATATATATATATATACATACTTCAGTAGCTTCCATATACCACTAAAAGCTATAGTAAAACATAACTGCATTGTGGTCATAAATTACTTTTACATTTTTTTCCTCTAAGCTAATATTAAAAAGAGAGATTACTGGAGTGCATTATGTGGATGAGATCATGATGAGGGGTAGATTGAGATGGTTTGGTCATGCTCTTCGTACTCCCCAAGAGAGATTAGTTCACCAAACTTTCAACTAGGCTCACAGGGCGCTAGAAGAGTTGGAAGACCCAGGCCTACATGGCTAAGAACTATGAAACGTGAAGTAGGAGATGATGCATGGAGAAGTATTGATTTAAAAGCGCAAGATAGAGACGACTGGTGAAATCTAACCGAGGCCCTTTGCGTCAATAGACGTAGGAGAATATGAGGATATTAGTTCAACAAATTTTAACTGGGCTACACAAGGAACTAGAAGAGTTAGAAGACCCAGGCCTACATGGCTAAGAACTATGAAACGTGACGTATGAGATGATGCATGGAGAAGTATTGATTTAAAAGCACAAGATAGAGACGACTGGTGAAATCTAACCGAGGCCCTTTGCCTCAATAAGCGTAGGAGAATATGATGATATTAGTTCAACAAATTTTAACTGGGCTACACAAGGAACTAGAAGAGTTGGAAGACCCAGGCCTACATGGCTAAGAACTATGAAACGTGATGTAGGAGATGATGCATGGAGAAGTATTGATTTAAAAGCACAAGATAGAGACGACTGGTGAAATGTAACTTAGGCTCTTTGCGTCAATAAGCGTAGGAGGAGATGATGATGATGATGATGAAATAATAAGGATTTCTTTTGGAGTCTAATGTCTTGGGTATTTTATATCATGATAAATCAGCGATGCTGTTCTCGAACTTTATCAAATGTTAATTACTGATATTATTATCAGACTGATCGTTTCGACGTAAGAGATTAAAGATAATAATATGTATATATATATATATATATATATATATATATATATATATATATATATATATATATATATATATATTTACTGTATATATATGTATATATATATATATATATATATATATATATATATATATATATATATATATATATATATATATATATATCTATGAAAGTCTAGGTATGTATGTATTGCATGAATAGGAAATGTAAAACTCTCTCTCTCTCTCTCTCTCTCTCTCTCTCTCTCTCTCTCTCTCTCTCTCTCTCTCTCTCTCTCATTTACATGTGTACAATATTGACCATCCTTGTGTCTTGCATCAACCCCACTATAGCACGCGTGTGCACACACCCTCTCACGCACACACACACACACACACACACAATGACGGGAGGGAAAAACAGCAACCACCACTGTAAAGATAGAAGCCTAAAACATAATCAGGCATTAGGAGCACTGTAGGGAGAGAGTATCGGTGACATTTTCCGAAAATAAGGGTCAGGGTAAGACGATACGAGTTGGAGAGACCGCCGTGACGACTAGGAGGAGAGAGAGAGAGAGAGAGAGAGAGAGAGAGAGAGAGAGAGAGAGAGAGAGAGAGAGAGAGAGAATAATTTCCTAGCCTGGATAAAAGGACAAATGACAGGGTGGAGCGACAAGATAAGAGAAAGACGAGACGAAAGGGGTTGTACAATAGAACTAGAAGAATGTCGACATTTTCAGAATAAAGTCGCGAAGGAGGAAGAGTTAGGGACGAAGAAATGGGAAGGTATCGGAGATAAAAGAGGAAGAGAAGTAATGGGATGCGATAAGGGAAGGGGAGAAGGAGAAGGAGGAGAAAGGAGGGGGAGGGGGGAAAAGCAAGGAAAGGAGAAATTTGAGAAAAGACCTAATGCCAGGGAGTTTCTGCCGCTTGTTTATTGGAACGTCGACAAAACGACGATGGAAGATGGAGAAAGTTTGAAGATTCCAGCGCCCAAAGTACGGCATTCCTACCCGTCTATTTTTTTTTTTTTTTTTTTTTTTTTTTTTGGGACGCTTGTTAAAATGTGTAGTGTAGTAGGTATATATATATATATATATATATATATATATATATATATATATATATATATATATATATATATATATATATATACCTGTATATATATATACTTATATGTATATATATATATATATATTTATATTTGTGTATTTATAACATACATACCTATGTTTGTATATATATATATATATATATATATATATATATATATATATATATATATATATATATATATATATATATATATATATATTTGTATTTATATACATACATACCTATGTTTATATATATATATATATATATATATATATATATATATATATATATATATGCATATATATATATTTGTATTTATATATATGTATATTTAGCTATGTATAATTGTGTGTCCTTATTAACTATTAAATGCTTAGATATGATTTAATTTGATTCAATTTATTCCAAATGATATTACCAATATATCAACCTCATGAATGAATCTTAAGAAAAAAGAAAATTTCGAATTTGTCGAAATAGCTTTTTTCTATTATCTGAATTTTTTTATCTGTTATTGTTAGTATTTTCATTTGTTTGTGAATTCACCTGTTAAATTTCATTCATTTTGGAATGCGCCTAATTTATTTTATAGTTTTTACTTAATATTTGATTTCTTTCAATCTTTTTTTTATGGAATTTTAAGAATATCAATTATTTCAGAATATTTAAACTATTTCATAATCTATTTAAGAATGCAAAGCAGATTTTTGCCATTTGAATGCACCATGTTTTTTAAACCTTTCACGAATGCACTTATCCAACGAGATTTTTCGACATACTTCTTGGCTTTCCAAATCCGTTTTGGAATGAGCAGACCTATGTTTTTCTAACCGTTTTTTTGAATACATAGACACGAGACCCCTCTTCTCATCTCACACTCGAACGCCATCCTATGAAATGTGGAATGTTGCCTAGATAGCTACAGGATGAAACACATAATGACAACAATTACAACCATCCATATATTTCGCTTCCGGACCCCGGCCGTTGGGAGGAGAGAGAGAGAGAGAGAGAGAGAGAGAGAGAGAGAGAGAGAGAGAGAGAGAGAGAGAGAGAGAGAGAGAGAGAGTATATAGTTATGAAAAAGAATTAATACTTTACAATTAAATCCATTCAGTTACATAATAATAACAGAGAGAGAGAGAGAGAGAGAGAGAGAGAGAGAGAGAGAGAGAGAGAGAGAGAGAGAGAGAGAGAGAGAGAGAGAGAGAATTGAAGAAGGATGGTAGAAGAGGAAGGTAAGAAGAAGAGGAAGTTTGAGGACCTTGAGGAAAAGAAGTGAGATTGAAGGGGCGAAGAGAAGTAGGGAAGGGACCTTCGATAAAGAAGGGAAATGAAAGGAGGAAAGAGAAGCAGGGAAGGGACTTCTGATAAAGAAGGGAAGAGAAATGGGGAAGGGACCTCTGATAAAGAAGGAAAGAGAAGCAGGAAAGGGACCTCTATAAAAAGGGGCGGAAGAGAAGAAAGGAAGGGACCTCTGATAAAGAAGGAAAGTGAAAGGAGGAAAGAGAAGCAGGAAAGGGACCTCTATAAAAAGGGGCGGAAGAGAAGAAAGGAAGGGACCTCTGATAAAGAAGGGAAGTGAAATAAGGGGGGAGAAGCGGGGAAGGGACCTTTAATAAAGAAGGGAAATGGAAGGAGGAAAAAGAAGCAGGAAAGGGACCTCTATAAAAAGGGGCGGAAGAGAAGAAAGGAAGGGACCTCTGATAAAGAAGGGAAGTGAAATGAGGGGGGAGACCGGGGAAGGGACCTCTGATAAAGAAGGAAAGTGAAAGGAGGAAAGAGAAGCAGGAAAGGGACCTTTAGAAAAAGGGACGGAAGAGAAGAAGGGAAGGGACTTCTGATAAAGAAGGGAAGTGGAATGAGGGGGGAGAAGCGGGGAAGGGACCTTTAATAAAGAAGGGAAATGGAAGGAGGAAAAAGAAGCAGGAAAGGGACCTCTATGAAAGGGACGGAAGAGGAAAATGTAAGTGACCTGTGATAAAGAAGGGAAGTGGAAGGAGGGAAGAGAAGTAGGGAAGGGACCTCTACGATAAAGAAGGAAAGTGGAAAGAGGTAAGAGAAGCAGATAAAAGACCTCTATGGTAAATAAGGGAGAGAAACAGGGAAGGCACCTCTACAAGAAAGAAGAAAAGTGGAAGGAAGGAGGAGAAGCAGGGAATAGACCTCTATGATAAAGAAGGGAAATGGAAGGAGGGAAGAGAAGCAAGTAAGACGATAAGAATTGGAAGATTGAGATCATCTTAGGGAAAAGGACGCAATTGGAAGAATATTAATGAGAAGGATAAGAAGAAGAAGTCCTTCTGGTGTGAGAGAAGACGAAGAAAGTTCAGCTGTGGTTGAGCCCTCTCTTCTTCGTACACATCGCTCTCCCCTCTCCCCCTTCCTCCTCTTTACCCCCCAGCGGTGTCTATTATGGCCTGATATGCCCAATTTCCCCTCTCTATTAGCTCACTCAAGCGTATGATTCGATTTGCCGTGGCCGGATCCGAAAATATGTTGACAATACCTCGGTCACTCGCAGTCGTCAGTCCCGTCACTCGGCTAATTACCCAGAAACAGACCTAGACACACCTGGAGTTATCGGTGTGCATCGGCACACCTTTGCTAACCCCGCCCGCTCGCACGCCCACCACCACCGCCGCCCGTCTTTCCTCTTGACAGGTAGAAGAAGACAGAAGAAGAGTAGGAGGAGGAGGAGGAGGTAACTAAGAGCGAAGGACAGGGAGGATGTGGGGATGCCCAACGGTAGGAGAGGCCGTGCTTATACTTGCGCAAGGCAATATGCAGTCATCCACCGAGAGAGAGAGAGAGAGAGAGAGAGAGAGAGAGAGAGAGAGAGAGAGAGAGAGAGAGAGAGAGAAAGAGAGAGAGTTTGGGGAAGTGCAGAAAGTCTTCCTATATGATAATTACGGGTGAATAACGAATTATGATGAAAAGGAAGAGTAACCAATATAATATATATATATATATATATATATATATATATATATATATATATATATATATATATATATATGTATAAATATATTATATATATATATATATATATATATATATATATATATATATATATTTATACATAATATATATATACATATATATATATATATATATATATATATATATATATATATATATATATATATATATATTTATACATAATATATATATACATATATATATATATATATATATATATATATATATATATATATATATATTTATACTGTATATAATATATGATATATATATATATATATATATATATATATATATATATATATATATATATATATATATATATATATATATATATATATTCAACAATCATTCATGGATAAGAATATGAATGATATGTTTGTTTTATTCCTGGTCTTCGGTCACTTACTATCATTTTAATCTATTTGACAAAAACATGCAGTTTATATAAATTTCTTATCTATAGTCTGTATATTAATATTGGGCACCCTTGCTCGGTTTGTTCTTTATGCATTTTGCATAAGATTTTCCGTAATTATGACGATTGTAATGTACTCAGTACTATAGTCAATTTTTTTTAGCGAGGCAGGTTTGCACCGACTCGCAGCGGTGCCCTTTTAGCTCGGAAAAAAAAACTGCTTTCTGATTGGTTAGAATTATCTTGTCCGACCACTCAGCGATCAGGAAACTTTTCCGAGCTAAAAGGGGCATCCCTGCGAGTTGTAAATGCGCCTGATTAAAAAAAAATTATTATAGATATACATATAATTCTAACATCCATGTTAAAGTTCAGATATAAATTATAACGGTGTTACTGAACTTGATATATATATATATATATATATATATATATATATATATATATATATATATATATATATATATATATATATGTGTGTGTGTGTTATTTCTCCTCAGAGGAATATTGGGAGGATAGGATTAAAAATGAAACTATAATAATGATTACTCGAGTGCCATATGTGGATGAGATCATGGTGAGGGGTAGATGGAGATGGTTTGGACTTTGGGCATGCTCTTCGCACTCCCCAAGATATATTAGTTCACCAAACTCTCAACTGGACTCCAGAAGGCACTAGAAGAGTTGGAAGACCCAGGCCTACATGGCTGAGGACTATGAAGCATGAAGTACACTGTTAAGAATTTTTATTAAAAAACGGTAAATGTATGGCAACATTTATTCCAGGATTTTTACCGTTTTAAAAAAGGAAATATAGATGTAAAGGAGTGATATTACAGTCACCAGCCGGTAAAAGAAAATTGCAAAGTAATTTAAATTTACGGTCGCCTGTATTTTACTGGAATACTGTTGAGAACAGTATATTTGTACGGAGAATTTCCGATTAAGATTACGGTTTTTTTTAACAGTGTAGATGATGATGAATGGGAAAGTATTGATTTAAAAAATCAAGATCATGACGACTGGCGAAATGTAACCGAGGCCCTTTGCATCAATAGGCGTAGTAGATGATGATGATGATGATTTATCATATATAGTTTATTTGTTAATTTATCTACTGTATTAGTTTATGTAGCTACTGTATTATATTTATGTATTGAACTGTTTTCCCTGATTGAGCAGCCATTGTGCGTATAGCTTCCTGCTTCTTTAACTATAGTCAATTTCTTTTAGCGAGGCAGATTTGCACCGACTCGCAGCGGTGCCCTTTAAGCTCGGAAAAGTTTCCTGATCGCTGATTGGTTAGAATTATCTTGTCCAACCAATCAGCGATCAGGAAACTTTTCTGAGCTAAAAGGGCACCTCGGAAAAGTTTCCTGATCGCTGATTGGTTAGAATTATCTTGTCCAACCAATCAGCGATCAGGAAACTTTTCTGAGCTAAAAGGGCACCCCTGCGAGTCGGTGCAAGTCTGCATCGCTAAAAGAAATGGACTATAGGGTCAATGTTATAAATAATATCCATTTAATATTTTCTCTTTGTCATTGATCTGGATAATGGACACTTCCCTTATTCCATTTATCATTCATAAATTATGATCACCAGATTCATTTTAACTTTCTTTTCATGCGTACAATTCCTTTTCTACCTCATACTGGGATCGAACCTGAGTCTCTTCAAAGGAAAGGCAAAGTTTCAATCAGTCATGCCACCCGAGGCCCTAAGAGAAGTCTGGTGGAATGGTTGGTAGCGACCTTTCCTTTTCATTTGAAGAAGCTAGGGTTCGAGCCCAGTATGAGGTAGAAATCTCTCTCTCTCTCTCTCTCTCTCTCTCTCTCTCTCTCTCCTCTCTCTCTCTCTCTCTCTCTCTCTCTATATATATATATATATATATATATATATATATATATATATATATATATATATATGTATGTATGTATGTATATATATATATGTATGTATGTATATATATATATATACATATATATATATATATATATATATATATATAGAGAGAGAGAGAGAGAGAGAGAGAGAGAGAGAGAGAGAGAGAGAGAGAGATTTCTAATAGAAATCTATTTCTCTCTCTCTCTCTCTCTCTCTCTCTCTCTCTCTTTATATATATATATATATATATATATATATATATATATATATATATATATATATATATATATACATATATAAGTTCTTTTTTTTAAACTCTTTCGACCAATAATCAATTGTAATTGTTTTGGTTCTTTTATGTAGGATACATTACTATGAATGTTTTTTTTTTAAGGAAATTAATCAAAATTAAATGGAACTCATGTTACAGGGTGACACAGACAGACAGAAAGATACACAGACACACAGAAAGATACACAGACAAAAGATACACAGACACAGACAGACTGGCGTCTTTGAGTGAGGAATAAGAGGGGTGGAAATGAAAAGTCACATTTCTCTTTATTTTCCTTAGAGAGAGAGAGAGAGAGAGAGAGAGAGAGAGAGAGAGAGAGAGAGAGAGAGAGAGAGAGAGAGAGAGAGAGAGAAAGCTCAAAACTTATATATGCATGTTTACAAACCCGCTTAACAATGGGTAGCTCCATACAAAAATACACTATAGTCAATTCTTTTTAGTGAGGCAGATTTGCACGGACTCGCAGGGGTGCCCTTTTAGCTCGGAAAAGTTTCCTGCTTGCTGGTTGGTTGGACAAGATAATTCCAACCAATCAGATAGCAGGAAACTTTTCCGAGCTAAAAGGCCACCGCTGCGAGTCGGTGCAAATGCGCCTCATTAAAATAAATTGAGTATAGTAACTGCTGCGTTTGTGAGTGCGTGTGAGGTCATACTTATGTAATTTTTCATCAAATGAAAGAATTTGTTATTGAAAGTGAACGTTAGATCATTATCAGTACGTTGTACTTTTTCATTGGAGGTCAACTGGCTAAAAAAGGGGATGGTTTTTTTTTCTCTTTTTATCTGGCTGCGAGTATAGGAAATGTGGGTGATTTTTTGTTTCCTGTTTGGCTGTTGGTATAGAAAAATGAACCGGGTTTTCTGTCTGGCAGCTTGGAAATTCTTGAAATTTCTAATTTTTCTTTGGTTGTTATGCTAGAAATGTAGTATTTTTTCGGTTAGTTGTACAATTAAAAATTTCACGTAAAAGAAAAAAAAAAAAGTAATAATAATTACTGGAATAAATGTTACCAAACATTTACCGTTTTAAAAACGGATATATTGTCGTTAAGGAGTGATATTACGGTCACTGACAACAAAGTATTGTAAAATTAAGGTCACCTGTATTTTTACTGAAATACGGCTGAGAACAGTAGATTTTTACGGAGAATTTCCGATTAAAATTACGGTTTTTACAGTGTACTATAGCCAATTCTTTTTAATGAGGCAGATTTGCACAGACTCGCAGGGGTGCCCTTTTAGCTCGGAAATGTTTCCTGATCGCTGATTGGTTGGACAAGATAATTCTAACCAATCAGCGATCAGGAAACTTTTCCAGAGGTTAAAGGGCTCCGCTGCGAGTCGGTGCAAATTCGCCTTATTAAAACAAATTGAGTATAGAGAGAGAATTATTTATCAATTATATCAAAACATGTTATAATTACTGTTTCAAGAACAAGAATTATAGTCAATTTTTTTACCGAGGCAGATTTGCACCGACTCGCAGTGGTGCCCTTTTAGCTTGGAAATGTTTCCTGATCGCTGATTGGTTAGAATTATCTTGCTCAACCAATCAGCGATCAGGAAACTTTTCCGAGCTAAAAGGGCACCGCTGCGGATCGGTGCAAAACTGCCTCGCTAAAGAAAATTGACTATAGTTAAGTTATTTTTACCTTTTGGAATACCTATTATTGAAAAAAAAAAATATATATTTAAATTCCTATTTTATCATTTCGTACTATGGCGAAAGACGTATTTTCAGATTCGGCCGTATTGTCTCTGCTTAGGCCTATGGAATAGCATCCCTACGCACTCTCTCACCTTTCCTGTATGTTTATCTAAATGATTATTGAGACCACATATGCCTATAAGCCCTATAAATAGCCATATGTCACAGCGAGATCCGAAAAAACCTCATCCCACAAATATTTGCTGAAAACAAGAAGGGGCCACAACGAATGACTTTCTGCGAATATAGAAATTATATATATATATATATATATATATATATATATATATATATATATAATATATGATATATATATATATATATATATATGTATATATATATATATATATATATATATATATATATATATATATATATATATATATATATATATCTACTTCATACTGGGATCGAACCTTAGTCTATTCAAATGAAAGGCGAAGTCACTATCAATCATACAAACAGAGGCTCTAATATTTGCTGAAAACAAGAGGGGCCACAACAAGTGACCTTCTCCGAGTAGAAAAATTATATATATATATATAGAGATATATATTTCTACTTCATACTGGGATCGAACCTTAGTCTATTCAAATGAAAGGCAAAGTCTATATCCATCATACCACCAGAAGCTATAAAAGAAGTCTGGTGGAATGGTTGGTAGCGACCCTGCCTTTCATTTGAAGAGACTAAAGTTCGATCCCAATATGTTGTAGAAATCTATATCATTTTGAGCTCGATATGGTGTTGATTTTCACCCATATGTATATATATATATATATATATATATATATATATATATATATATATATATATATATATATACTTTTTGTGGCTCCGGTCCCGCATCACCTCAAGCTACAAATATAAAATGCTAATTTTCATTTGGTATTATTATTATTATGATTATTATTATTATTATTATTATTATTAT
>NC_090753.1:70825083-70830083 GCF_036898095.1 Palaemon carinicauda
CGTTCTATCTAATTTCCCTTCCTCTTGTTTAGTTAAAGTTTTTATAGTTTATACATTAGATATTTATTTTAATGTTATACTAAAATATTTAGCTTTTCCTTGTTTCCTTTCTTCACTGGGCTATTTTCCCTATTGGAGCCCCTGGGCTTATAGCATTCTGCTTTTCCAACTAGGGTTGTAGCTTAGTTATCAATAATAATAATAATAATAATAATAATAATAATAATAATAATAATAATGTTCACTTATCCATTATAAACTCATGCTGTTCTTTACCTATTGAATGTTTGTTTTGTTCAGTCTAAATTCTACTATGCATTTATCATTGCATACATTTTTTATAATTACTTTCCACCGTTTTATGGTACAATTGTTCTTTAAACTGAATCCTTTAAAATTTCTCTCTCTCTCTCTCTCTCTCTCTCTCTCTCTCTCTCTCTCTCTCTCTCTCTCTCTCTCTCTCTCTTGGGGGTACACTCGGGCATGCTGCTCTATCTGTTCTTTTAAGTAAATCCATTAAAATTCTCTCTCTCTCTCTCTCTCTCTCTCCTCTCTCTCTCTCTCTCTCTCTCTCTCTCTCTCTCTCTCTCTCTCTCTCTCTCTTGGGGGTACACTCGGGCATGCTGCTCTATCTGTTCTTTTAAGTAAATCCATTAAAATTCTCTCTCTCTCTCTCTCTCTCTCTCTCTCTCTCTCTCTCTCTCTCTCTCTCTCTCTCTCTCTCTCTCTCTCTCTCTCTCTCTCTCTCTCTCTCTCTCTCTCTCTCTCTCGCATGCTGCTCTATCTTATTTCTTTTCTTCTTGTTTTTTTTTCAAGTTTTTATAGTTTACATGTAAAGGGTGTAATTTAATATTGTTACTGTTCGCGAAATATTTTATTTTTATTGTTTATTCTTCTCGTGTAGTTTATTTATTTGCCTTTTTCCTTTCCTCATTGGGCTATTTTTCCTTATTGGAACTCTTGGGCATATAGCATCTTGCATTTACAACTAGGGTTGTAGCTTAGCTAGTAATAATAATAATAATAATAATAATAATAATAATAATAATAATAATAATAATAATAATCTCCATTTACAATTTATTTCTATTCTGAGCTCGTCTTTTCATTCATATCGCTTTAAACTTAATTCTTTTTTCTTAAGTTTTCGTTCTATCTCACCACTATTTTTTATTATTTTTCTTTCTTTTCTCTCATTTTCGTTTTTATTACCTTGTCTTATCCTCTTGTTAGAGTTCTCTTACTTTAGGGTACACTCGGGCACACTACTCTCCTATTTTCTTCCTCTTGTTTAGTTGAAGTTTTTATAGTTTACATAGGAGATATTTATTTTAATGTTACTGTTCTTAAAATATTTTATTTTTCCTAGTTTCCTTTCCTAACCGAGTTATTTTTCTTGTTGGAGCCCCTGGGCTTATAGCATCAAGCTTTTCCAACTACGGTTGTAGCTTAGCAAGTAATAATAATAATAATAATGATAATAATAATAATAATAATAATAATAATAATAATAATATACCCACGCATGATCTCTTTTGACGTTCAGCTACGCCTCAAATATGTTTTATTATTTTTCTACCCTCTTCTATCAAAAGCACTCCCCGCTGACCCTATGACCCAAGCATGAAATTTTAAAAGAATCCTGTCTACTGTATCACCTTCGCGTTTTCTACCCTACCCACAAATATATGTTCTCTTATCTCTCTATTTTCAATTCATATAAGATTTATATTTCCTAATTAAAATTTAAGCTACCCCCCCCCTCCTCTTCAACTAAAACCTATAACTATTATACATTCTGCTTCAGACTGCTATCATATATACATTTAACTGCCTTTTTCCTTTCCTCACTGGACTGTTTTGCTCCTAATAGTGTCCTTGGAATTATAGCTCCTGTTCTTATAACTAGGGTTGTACCTCAGCTAGAAATAATATATATATATATATATATATATATATATATATATATATATATATATATATATATATATATATACACATATATATATGTGTGTGTGTGTGTATACAGTATATATATATATATATATATATATATATATATATATATATATATATATATATATATATATATATATATATATATATACACACACAAACATATATACATACATACATACATACAGATGTGTATTTTAAGGAAAACTGCCTCGTAATTTAATCTGCGTATTTTGGTCTTTCAAGCTCTTCATCGCAATATATTGCAGAAGCAATATTGAAAGTTGCTCCCTCTGTGCGTGAAACCTGTGACTTCATTTGGTATTGAAAATTTTTAAAATATTCTACGGTCAGATTCTTCCTTTTTTCCATTATATTCTATGGTCCGTAGAATCTCTCTCTCTCTCTCTCTCTCTCTCTCTCTCTCTCTCTCTCTCTCTCTCTCTCTCTCTCTCTCTCTCTCTCTCTCTCTCTCTATATATATATATATATATATATATATATATATATATAAATATATATATATATATATATATATATATATATATATATATATATATATATATATATATATATATATATATATATCCATCCTTATTAAATCGTCTCTTTTATTTGCTGTTGGTTGGCTACAGTGACGAACAATACATCAGTCACTGCCATTTTCTTGGATGACATCTTGTGCGAACGACTTCCTTAACAGCTGCTTCATAAATCTACACAGAAGACTCATCAACAGTTTTTTTAATCTCAACAAACGTTGCATGAACTCTCGCTCTTGCTAGAAAATAGAGCCCTCCCTTTCCGGTACCGCTTTGACTATTATCCCACCTGTTCTAGTTAATTTCCTCCTACTGCCTCAGAACAGTGTGAATCATATACTCTATTCTCTACACATGATTAAACCATTTATAGAGGCCTCCCCCCCTCCTCTTTCCAGCCCCTGTGGGACTTTTATGCCACCTTTGCTAGTTAATTTTCTCCTTCTTCAGAACAGTGTGAATTTTGTACTCTATTCTCTACACATGATTAAACCATCTATAGAGGCCCCCCCCCCCCCTGTCCAGCACATCTGGGACTATTATGCCACCTTTTCTAGTTAATTTTATCCTGCTGCCTCAGAACAGTGTGAATCATATACTCTATTCTCTACACATGACTAAACCACCTCAAAACTTTCAGGTTTTATTTTTTTCTCATGACTGTTACCTTTTCAAATTTCTTCAGTCACTAACTGCAGCCTTAGAATAGTGTGAATCATATACTCTATTCTCTACACATGACTAAACCATCTCAAAACTTTCAGGTTAATTTTTTTTTCACAAAACTTTTACCTTTTAAAATTTCTTCAGTCACTCACTGCAGCCTTAGAATAGTGTGAATCATATACTCTATTCTCTACACATGACTAAACCATCTCAAAACTTTCAGGTTCATTTTTTTCACAAAACTTTTACCTTTTCAAATTTCTTCAGTCACTAACTGCAGCCTTAGAATAGTGTGAATCATATACTCTATTCTCTACACATGACTAAACCATCTCAAAACTTTCAGGTTTATTATTTTCACAAGATTTTTACCTTTTCAAATTTCTTCAGTCACTCAATTCTTCTTACGCCTAATATACTATGCAAACGCCATATTGTAAATGTTTCACATTATCCATGTGTTCTTTGCCTTCAACAACCACACATCATCTTAAAAGGAATTTTATGAATGTTATATTCATACTTGTGGAATGATCTTCCTAATCGGGTGGTTGAATCAGTAGAACTTCAAAAGTTCAAAGTTGGAGAAAATGCTTTTTTGTTGACCAGGCGGACATGAGTCTTTTTATAGTTTATTTATGACATATTTGTTTTTGATGTTGTTAATAGTTTATATGTGACATGTCTGTTTTGACGTTGTTACTTATTTTAGAATGATTTATTGTTAATTTGTTCTCATACTTTATTTATTTCCTTATTTCCTTTCCTCACTGGGCTATTTTTCCTTGTTGGAGCTCTTGGGCTTATACCATCTTGCTTTTCCAACTAGGATTGTAGCTAGGATAATAATAATAATAATAATAATAATAATAATAATAATAATAATAATAATAATAATAATAATACTTCGAAATCTAGGCTTCATCAAGTAATACAAGTCTCTTCCCAAGCTTGTCCTTCTCACACCCTATTGAAACTTTCGCTCAACTTCTTCTATAGTCCATTAATTTCTTCTTTGATCTTACCGCAACTGCTATATCAACTCTTAAAATTCCTATGTGAATCATCCACCATTTATATCAACTTCCAATGGTCTACTTTCCTGGTTTTTATTTGCCCCCATATCATTACACCTCGTCATATTCACTCTTCAATTTTTCTTCTTGCACAGACCTCTAAATTATTTTAAATGGTTTTTTTTTACGTATTTTCTTCTTACACACTTTTGAATTATTTTACCAGTATTTTTTAAATTTTTTCTTCTTACACTTTTCAATTATTTTACCTTTTTTTTAAATTTTTCTTATTGCACATTTCAATTATTATACTAGTTATTTTATTTTTCATTTTTCTTCTTGCAGATACTTTTCAACTATTTTACCAGTTTTTTTACTTTTTCTCCCTGCACCCACTTTTCAATTATATACTAGTTTTGTTTTTAATTTTTTCTTCTTGCACACACTTCTCAATTATTTACTAGTTTTTTTATTACATTTTTCTTCTCTTTCCTCAATCAGTCCTCTTATCTTTAAACTTCAACTATTCCCCACTACATTCAATACTGTTTCCTTATCCCGTAATCTTGTTGTTACTTCTATTACCTTATCTCTGATTTACCATATTAACAAAACTCCAAAATAATCAATCTCTCATCTACATATACGAACACCGGCTCTACATCAACCAGGAGCGTCCCTCGGGTAGATGGAAGGGGAGTAGTCATACCCTGGTTGTTTGTAATCTCTTTTAACAACTTCCTACCTATACTTTACATTCTTATCTACAGTTTCTTAAGTATTCTTACACTATGAATGGGTATCCTATATTATTATTATT
>NC_090753.1:70832273-70839773 GCF_036898095.1 Palaemon carinicauda
ATTAGTCTCATCTTTTTTTCAATACTTTAAGAATATCATATATTCTTTTTCTACCAAAAAAAAAAAAAAAATCAACTTTATAAAAGCACAGGAAACATCATCTCAACTGATTTTGAAAAGATTTTGAGTTTTCTGCTTGTATCCAAATTTTTGGTTTTTTGTTAATGTATTAGTTCTTCCCTTTTTCCATTAATTTTGCAATTATTTATCAGTCTTCAATTTTCCAATACTTAAATAATTCCACATTTTATTTTGTTGTTTAAACTTTTTATCTTTATAAAAGCATAGAACATTCATCTCAAGAAGATTTTGATTTATTCTGCTACTATTAAGTTTTTTTTTTTTTATATTAGTTCTTGTGTTTTTCCATTAATTTTGCAATTATTTATCAATCTTCAATTTTTCCAATGCTTAAATAATTCCACATTTTATTTTGTTGGATAAACTTTTCATCTTTGTAAAAACACAAAAATCGTCATCTGTACAAGAATTTTTGTTGTTAAGATTTTTTTTTTCAAAATATCGGTTATTTACCTTTTCCATTCATTTTGCAATTATATATTAGTCTCCTCTTTTTTTATATACTTTAAGAATACCATATATTCTTTTGCTACAAAAAAAAAAAAAAAAAAAAAAACTTTTCAACATTATAAAAGCACAGGAAACATCATCTCAACTAGATTTTGAGTTTTTTTTATTGTATCCAAATTTTTGGTTTTTTGTTAATGTATTAGTTCTTCCTTTTCCATTAATTTTGCAATTATTTATCAATCTTCAATTTTTCCAATACTTAAATAATTCCACATTTTATTTTGTTGTATATATATATTAGTTATTTACTTTTTCCATTCATTTTGCAAATATCTATTTATGTTCACTTTTTCCAATACTTAAATAATTCCACATTTTATTTTCTTTTATAAACTTTTTATCTTTATAAAAGCACAGAAACTTCATCTCAAGATTTTAATTTATTCTGCTACTATTAAGTAATTTTTTTTATATTAGTTCTTGTGTTTTTCCATTAATTTTGCAATTATTTATCAATCTTCAATTTTTCCAATACTTAAATAATTCCACATTTTATTTCGTTGGATAAACTTTTCATCTTTATAAAAGCACAGAAAATTCATCTCAACAAGATTTTGATTTATTCTGCTACTATTAAATTTTTTTTTTATATTAGTTCTTGTGTTTTTCCATTCATTTTGCAATTATTTATCAATCTTCAAGTTTTCCAATACTTAAATAATTCCACATTTTATTTTGTTGTTTAAACTTTTCATCTTTATAAAAGCTCAAAAAACATCACAAGATTTTGTGGTGTTCTGCTTTTATTATGATTTTTGTTTTTGTGTTTTTGTCTTCTTTTTCCATTCATTTTGTAATTATTCACTGATCTTTGCTTTTTCCAATACTTAAATAATACCAAATTTTCTTTTGTTGCACACATTAATGCACATATTATTATTATTATTATTAGTAGTAGTAGTAGTAGTAGTAGTAGTAGTAGTAGTAGTAGTAGTAGTGGTGGTGGTGGTAGTAGTATTAGTATTACTATTAGTAGTAGTAGTAGTAGTTGTATTATTATTATTTATTATTATTATTATTATTATTAATAGTAGTAGTAGTAGTAGTAGTAGTAGTAGTGGTGGTGGTGGTAAGTAGTATTAGTTTTAGTATTACTATTAGTAGTAGTAATAGTAATAGTAGTAGTTGTATTATTATTATTATTATTATTATTATTATATTTTTATTATTATTATTATTATTATTATTATTATTATTATTATTATTATTATTATTATTAACCTTCATCAAAGCACGGAAAACATCACCTACCCAAAAGGCGATCAATTTCCCTCAATTTCCCTCAATTTCCCTCAATTTTCCAGCATGGTCCCGCGCGTCAGCTTCCACATTTTAATGACGCCCCCAGTGAATATGCTTCCGTCATCAGCTGTATTACAACGTCCCTATCATTTCGCTGGCATCCTGAACCCATCAATCTCGGTCACCCAATACGAATAAATGATGCAAACAGAGGAGAAAAGTACGTCGGAATCGGATTCACTCGGCCCCCTCAAAATATGGCGAATCATTTCACCCGGTTTGTTAATTTTGATAATCTCTATTGTCATAGATCTCCCTCTACATCTACATGTAAATTACCCCTTCCCCTTTATTGTTACTACCCCCCCTACCTCCCCCCCCCCTTAGCAAATTCCCCTGCCTCCTTTAATTCAAGTCATTCAAGTTTTCGGGGGATATCCCAAAGGCCGTTTGTGGCATCGCGTTTCCAAACAGCAGTAATCAAGCAAGAGCCTGCTTTCCCCCCTTCCCCCAATCTCCCCCTCCTCCATACACTGTATGTAAGGGGAGTCACCCATCCTATACCACCCCCCTCCCCTACCCTTGTCAGGAAAACCTCCGCCCATCAGACACCTCGCATCTATGACAATTAGGTCCGTGGGGAGGAAGTCTGGCGCCCAGAAGACTGACGACAACTGGTTCGCTGCTTAATGAATGCCGATGAATGTGTGTGCTCTGTTTCAGCCAATGGCTGCGAGGAAAAGGGGGCGGTGGATTGGGGTTAAGGGGGGCTTATAGAGGGTGTTGGTTATGGGTTTGGGTGGTAAGGTTGCTTAGGGGGGCAGGGGTGTGGGGTGGAGGGGGGTGATTGTTGAGTGTTGGACGTGGCTTGGTTTTACTGCCCACGGAACAAAAAGTGAAAAGGATGGTCTTGCAACACTGGCGCCAGTGGGGAAGGGATTTTTTGGGGGGTCTGTTTTTTTTTAGATGGATTATATATATATATATATGTGTGTGTGTGTATGTGTGTGTGTGTAATTGTGTATATATATATATATATATATATGTATGTATACACATATGTATATATATATGTATGTATGTATATATATACACATATGTATATACTATATATATACAACATATATATATATATATATATATAATACACACACACATATATATATATATATATATACACCAAGGCACTTCCCCCAATTTTGGTGGATAGCCAACATCAAACAAATAAAAAAAAGGGTGGGGGACCTTTCCTCTCTACATTCCTCCCAGCCTGACGAGGGATTCAACCAAGTTCGGCTGGTACTGCTAGGGTGCCATAGCCCAACCTCCCACATTATCCACCATATATGAAGCTTCATACCGCTGAATCCCCTACTGCTGCTACCTCTGCGGTCATCCGAGGGCCTTCCAGAACTGCGTCACAATCGCTCGCCATTCATTCCTATTTCTAGCACGCTCTCTCACATCGATCCTCCTATCACCCAGAACTTTCTTCACTCCATCCATCCACCCAAACCTTGGGCTTCCTCTTGTACTTCTCCCATCAACTCTTGCATTCATCACCTTCTTTAGCAGACAACCATTTTTCATTCTCTCAATATGGCCAAACCACCTCAGCCCATTCATATCCACTCTAGCTGCTAAATTATTTCATACACCCGTTCTCACCCTCACTACTTCGTTCCTAACCCTATCTACTCGAGATACATCACCCATACTCCTCAGACACTTCATCTCAAACATTCAATTTCTGTCTCTCTGTCACTTTCATTCCCCACAACTCTGATCCATACATTACAGTTGGTACAATCACTTTCTCATACAGAACTCTCTTTACATTCATGCCTAATCCTCTATTCTTTACCACTCCCTTAACTGCCCCCAACACTTTGCATCCTTCATTCACTCTCTGACGTACATCTGCTTCTACTCCACCATTGGCTGCAAACAACAGACCCCCAGTACTTAAACTGATCTACTTCCTCAAGTAACTCTCCATTCAACATGACATTTAATCTCGCACCACCTTCCTTTCTCGTACTTCTCATAACCTTACTCTTACCCACATTAACTCTCAACTTCCTTCTCTCACACACCCTTCCAAATTCTGTCATTAATCGGCCAAGCTTCTCTTCTGTGTCTGTAACCAGTACAGTATCATCCTCAAACAACAACTAATTTACCTCCCATTCATGATCATTCTCGTCTATCAGTTTCAATCCTCGTCCAAGCACTTGACCATTCACATCTCTCACCACTCCATCAACATACAAGTTAAACAACTATGGTAACATCACACATCCCTATCTCAGCCCCCACTCTCACCGGAAACCAATCGCTCACTTCATTTCCTATTCTAACACATGCTTTACTACCTTTGTAGAAACTTTTCACTGCTTGCAACAACCTTCCACCAACTCCATATAACCTCATCACATTCCACATTGCTTCCCTATCAACTCTATCATATGCTTTCTCCAGATCCATAAACGCAACATACACCTCCTTACCTTTTGCTAAATATTTCTCGCATATCTGCCTAACTAAAAATCTGATTCATACATCCCCTACCTCTTCTAAACCACCCTGTACTTCTAAGATTGCATTCTGTGTTTTATCCTTAATCCTATTAATCAGTACTCTACCATACACTTTTCCAACCACACTCAACAAAGTAATACCCCTTGAATTACAACACTCATGCACATCTTTACCCTTGTATAGTGGTACAATACACGCACAAACCCAATCTACAGGTACCATTGCCAACATAAAACACATATTAAACACTCTCACCAACTATTCAAGGACAGTCACACCCCCTTCCTTTAACATCTAAGTTTTCACACCATCCGTACCAGGTGCTTTTCCTACTCTAGTTTCATCTAGTGTTCTCCTCACTTCCTCTTTTGTAATCTCTCTCTCATTCTCATCTCCCATCACTGGCACCTCAACACCTGCAACAGCAATTATATCTGCCTCCCTATTATCCTCAACATTTTGTAAACTTCAAAATTTCCACCTCCTTTTCCTTGCCTCCTCTCCTTTTAACAACCTTCCTTTTCCATCTTCACTGTCTCTTCATTCTCGAACCAGCCTTCCTTACTCTTTTCACTTCTTTCAAAACTTCTTATTCTCTTCATATGAACGACCCAATCCCTGACCCAACCTCAGGTCAGCTGCCCTCTTTGCCTCAGTTACCTTGCGCTTTACTTCCACATTTTTCTCTCTATATCTATCATACTTCTCTACACTATTACTCTGCAGCCATTCTTCAAAAGCCCTCTTTTCTCTTCCACTTTTACCTTCACTCCTTCATTCCACCATTCACTACCCTTCCTCATGCTGCCTCCAACAAACTTCTTGCCACACACATCACTTGCAATCCCAACAAAATTTTCTTTTATTAACTTCCACTCCTTTAAATTACCAGTTTCTCTCACTGTCACTCTGTCATATGCCATTTCCAACCTTTCTTGATATTCACTTTTTACCTCGGGTTTTATTAACTCTTCAACCTTCACTAGTTCCCTTTTACATCCCCCCACTCTATTCCCCCAGTCTTTTGCTACAACTAACTTTCCTTTCACCAAAAAATTATCAGACATGCCGTTAGCCATTCCCCTAAACACATGCATGTCTTTCAATCTTCCAAACATTTTTCTAGTTATCAACACATAATCCATTAAAGCCCTTTCTACCACCTTTCCATTTACCCATGTATACTTGTTTTAATCTTTCTTTTTTAAAAAGTTATTACTTATCACCATCTCTTTCTCAACACATATCTACCAGTTTCTCACCACTCTCATTTTCACCTGGTACGCCATACTTCCCAATGACACCTTCTACCTCTCCAGCGCCCACTCTAGCATTTAAGTCACCCATGACAACTACATAATTCCTTCTACCCAGTCCTTCTAAACACCTAGTTAATTCATTCCAGAACTCATTCCGCTCTTCATCATTTTTCTCAGAACCTGGCCCATACACACTAACAAAAGCCCAACATTCCCTACCCACATTAACCTAGATGATATCTCCTTCCATTCCACTACTTTACCTGTCATCCATTCACTCAGCAATTAAGCCACACCCTCTCTCGCTCTTCCCCTTTCAATCCCAGACACTCTACCAGTCACTTCACCAAACATCACTTCACCCTTTCCTTTTATCTTTGTCTCACACAAAGCCAATATATCCATCCTTCTTTCCCTAAATATACTTCCAATCTCACATCTTTTACGCTCTATGGTACTACATCCACGCACATTCAGACACCCCAAAACTAGAGTGCGGAGAGCAGTCACTCTCCCCCCAGCTCCACTTCTTCGAGTATATAATACAGGAGAGGGGGTTCCCAGCCCCCTCGTCCCGTCTGTTTTAGTCTCCTCTTACGACAGGCAGGGATACGTTGGCGCTATTCTAATTGTTGTTATGCCCCCACGGCCACATTTAAAACAAAAACTTATAATGATAAGAATAAATGCTTTAACATTAAAACTTGAATGATAAGAATATATTGACCACTAAAGGAGGCCTTTAAAAGTATAACAGCAGCACCCTTAAAAAGTTTGTGAATTAAATAGTACTAAAATAGCCATTTTGTGAATTAAACAGTACGAAAATACCCAGTTTGTGAATTCAACAGTACGAAAATAGCCAGTTTTTTAATTTAATAGTTCTAAAATAGCTAGTTTGGGAATTAAACAGTACTAAAATAGCCAGTATGTGAATTAAGCAGTACTAAAATAGCCATTTTGTGAGTTAAACAGTACGAAAATAACCAGTATGTGAATTAAACAGTACTAAGATAGCCAGTTTGTGAATTAAACAGTACCAAAATAGCCAGTTATGAATTAAACAGTACTAAAAAGCCAGTTTGTGAATTAAACAGTACTAAGATAGCGAGTTTGTGAATTGAACAGTACTAAAATAGCCATTTTGTGAATTAAACAGTATATAAATTGCCATTTTGTGAATTAAACAGTATATAAATTGCCATTTTGTGAATTAAACAGTATATAAATTGCCATTTTGTGAATTAAACAGTACGAAAATAACCAGTATGTGAATTAAACAGTACTAAAATAGCCATTTTGTGAGTTAAACAGTACTAAAATAGCCATTTTGTGAGTTAAACAGTACTAAAATAGTCAGTTTGGGAATTAAACCGTACTAAAATAGCCAGTTTGGGAATTAAACAGTACTAAAATAGCCATTTTGTGAGTTAAACAGTACGAAAATAACCAGCATGTGAATTAAACAGTACTAAAATAGCCATTTTGTGAATTAAACAGTACGAAAATAACCAGTATGTGAATTAAACAGTACTAAAATAGCCATTTTGTGAGTTAAACAGTACTAAAATAGCCATTTTGTGAGTTAAACAGTACTAAAATAGCCAGTTTGGGAATTAAACAGTACTAAAATAGCCAGTTTGGGAATTAAACAGTACTAAAATAGCCATTTTGTGAGTTAAACAGTACTAAAATAGCCATTTTGTGAGTTAAACAGTACTAAAATAGCCAGTTTGGGAATTAAACAGTACTAAAATAGCCAGTTTGGGAATTAAACAGTACAAAAATAGCCAGTTTATAAATTAAACACTGGTACGTAGCAAAATGTAGTGTAACCTTCTCAATCGCAGAAAATAGTTCAATCTAC
>NC_090753.1:70844773-70849773 GCF_036898095.1 Palaemon carinicauda
TGGCTTACATTCCAAAGAGCTTTACAAGCTGGTGAGGGGAGTTTTATGCCCCAGTGGCTTACATTCGAGAGATCTTTGATGGTAAATCACAGATACAAACAGAGAAACTCTAAACAATTTAGAAAGATAAAAAAAAAAATGCTTCTTCTAATCTTTCTACACAACAACTAATTAACTAAAATAATCAGCAGCGAGAAACATTAACGTTTGAGACATGTGTGTCGTTACTCCCTCGGGAAGAATAAGAATAAACAGATAAAGCAAAGGCGAAAAAAGGGGCCTGAGTGATTACATTTTTTCCACGTTATTGAAAGAGCAAGGGAAGAGTACTCCAGTGCCGGGTTTCTTCAGCCAGAGGAAATTTGATAAAAGGGGGGGAAACTTGCATTTCCATTTCTTTCTTATCAGAACAGTTCCGGGCATTATGCTGTCCAGCTGTATGGAGTCCCTCCCCCCCCCCTCCCCCACCCCCCACCCCTCCCTTAAATCTGGGTTTGGGGCTTTTGTGAGGGGTGGGAGGGGGTAGGATTTAAATTTGTTTACATTTGTAGGCTCCCTTCAGTTGTTGATGGTACAAGTTCTATATTCTCTCTCTCTCTCTCTCTCTCTCTCTCTCTCTCTCTCTCTCTCTCTCTCTCTCTCTCTCTCTCTCCTTGCATTTGTGTGAAATTTAAAGAAGGCATAGTATAGTAGGTCGAAGGATTAGAGAGATGAAGATGGGCAAAAGAAAGAGGTTTGGTAAGAAACAGGAGATTCTGGGGGACAGAAAGGAAACGAATTGAATTATTATTATTATTATTATTATTGTTGTTGTTGTTGTTGTTGTTGTTGTTGTTTTTATTTAGAGAGATCAGTAATTTCATCTCAATTTCAGGAGTATGTGTAATTATCAGGAAGTAAACTAAGTAGAAATTATCTGACCAAATAGCCAAAGAATGAAGGGAAAAAGAATGAAAAAGGAATGTAGTAAAGGGAAGAGGGAAGGAAAGAGTTGGGGTTAATAAGAAAACAGAAGGAGAATAAAAAAAAAGATGAGATATTAAATTGAAGGATGGAAGTCTCTTGTCTTTTATTTATCAATTTATTTATCAATTATTTATTTTCCATTTCTTTACTAGTTTACTTATTATGTTTATTATTTATTGCCAAGTTAAGAGAGGAATGGGCAGGAAAAGGAAGAATTAATATTTGTAACGGTAGGAAAATTATCAAAATGGAAGAATAATGATAGAAAAGAGACATGAGTAGGAAGATAAAAAGAGGTAAGAATGGGGAAGAAAGATGATGAATGATGAGGGGAAAAGAAAGAGGAATGGGCAGGGAAAATGAAGAATTAATTTATGTTATGGTAAGAAAGTGAACAAGAAGGAAGAATAATGATAGAAAAGAGACTTATAAGTAGGGAGATAAGAAGAGGTGAAAAATGAGGAAGAAAGATAATGAATGATGATGGAAATAGTAGGGAAGAAGAAAGGAAGAGGAGTAGGCAGGAAAATGAAGAATTAATATATGTAATGGTAGGAGAGTGATCAAGAAAGAAGAATAATGATAGAAAAAAAGACATAAGAAGGAAAATAAAAGAGGTAAGAATGGGGAAGAAAGATGATGAATGATGCTGGAATTAAGAAGAAAAAGAAGAAAGAAAGAGGAATTGGCAGGAAAATGAAGAATTAATAAATGCAATGGTAGGAAAGTGATCAAGAACGAAGAATAATGATAGAAAAGAGACTAAGTATGAAGATGAAAGAGGTAAGAATGGGGAAGAAGATGAGGAATGATGATGGAAATAGTAAGAAAGAACAAAAATAATGAAAGATGTACACTATTTGAAACATCACATTTAAAATCTTCATGACATTCTAACATCTTAAGGGTCTTTTACATCTTCAACATTTGCAGCATTTACATAAGAAAAATATAACCTCTTTAACATCCAACATTTCATAGAGGGATAGTACTTTCAGTACATCTCAGGCGGTGTACTGTAGGCATAATTTATATCCATTCTCGTTTTTTCGATTCTTTATGTTGCTATCTAACGTCGCCATTTTTATACCCTAAGGGGTAATTATAGTGTTGAATGGTCTTACAGTCCCCAGCGCAGGTTTATACATCTCAAATTCATACATCGAATCCAACATTTCATGACATTTATGACAACTTCTAACATATCTAAACATCTCCAACATCTGAAGCATCATCTCCCCAGCATCTCCTTTCTAACCTCCAACATCTGAAGCATCATCTCCCCCAGCATCTCCTTCCTAACCTCCAACATCTGATAGCATCATCTCCCCAGCATCTCCTTCCTAACCTCCAACATCTGAAGCATCATCTCCTTCCTAACCTCCAACATCTGAAGCATCCTCTCCCCAGCATCTCCTTCCTAACCTCCAACATCTGAAGCATCATCTCCTTCCTAACCTCCAACATCCTGAAGCATCATCTGCTTCCTAACCTCCAACATCTGAAGCATCATCTCCTTCCTAACCTCCAACATCTGAAGCATCATCTCCCCAGCATCACCAACATCTGCTATCACCCCACGGCATCCTTCCTCCAGCATCTTCACGTAAATCTCCGCCATCCAGAGCATCACATCCATCCCTCTTGTAAAAAAGATCCTCTTAGGGCTACGAACGTGCCTCCTGGTCGGCCGTTCGGTCCACATTTGCTGCCCGGAACACATGACTTGATCTAATTTGACTCGGAGTTGCTTTGATCTAAACGCGGGGAGCAGATGCACGGATTGTCAAGGGGCGGGGGGCGTGGTGGATGCAGGCTTCTGCCTCTCCTCTTGGTGGAGGGAGAAACAGACACAATTGGCTCTTGTGAGGAAGGGGGGGGAGAGGAAGGGGAGCAGGATCAGGTGTTAGAGAGAGAGAGAGAGAGAGAGAGAGAGAGAGAGAGAGAGAGAGAGAGATAGTGTTATTTGATCTGTGACTTCAAACTAGTATATCTCGGTCTATATGTATATCCATAAGCATATTAAGAAAATGTATTGTAACGTAATATTTTGAATTTGAGAGAGAGAGAGAGAGAGAGAGAGAGAGAGAGAGAGAGAGAGAGAGAGAGAGAGAGAGAGAATTTTCAATTCGTTAACAAAAATTGATATAAGCAGACAGGTAAACAGATTTTCCCTTATAACTAAACTAAAAAGAGAGAGAGAGAGAGAGAGAGAGAGAGAGAGAGAGAGAGAGAGAGAGAATTTTCAATTCGTTAACAAAAATTGACATAAGCAGACAGGTAAACAGATTTTCCCTTATAACTAAACTAAAAAAACAGAGAGAGAGAGAGAGAGAGAGAGAGAGAGAGAGAGATGAGAGAGAGAGAGAGAGAATAGATGAAGAATCAAACAGAAGAATGTGGCAAGAGTTATAACAAATTCGCATATCTCTTTAAAAGTCCAACTTCGTAGGAATACATCTGTATCCATTTTTGGATTACCTTCTAAATTACCTTTTATTTATTCATTTCTCTTATATTGGGATTATTTTTCTTATTGTTTTCTTAAACAATCATTTAGGTTTATTAAGTAACTTAGTTCTTCATTTAGTCCCCGCAAAAGGTAATACTAAATATGGGCAATCAGAAATTTACTTAGAATGTCATTCACGTCCCAACATCGGGTTCCGGCTGATCTAAGACCCTCTGCAGTTATTAATATTATTATTATTATTATTATTATTATTATTATTATTATTATTATTATTATTATTATTATTATTATTATTATTCTTGGTGTTATTATTATTATTATTATTATTATTATTATTATTATTAATTTTATTATTATTATTATTATTATTATTATTATTATTATTATTAATTTTATTATTATTATTATTATTATTATCATTATTTTTCATTACTATAATTATTATTATTATTATTATTATTATTATTATTATTATTATTATTATTATTATTATTATTATTATTATATAGAACAGCCCAATAGGTACTGTATTATGTATATTATTAATTAATTAAATGATTAAAAAGATAAAGTGAATCACTAACAAATTATTAGGAAACTATAATGCTACAATTGAACAAAGAAAAGAAAAATCGACAAATATATTACATAAAAATGGGGGATATGAATCAATATATTCGACAACAGAATGACATAGTAAAAACTACTGTAAAAATAACAAGGGAGACTTGGAGCATTTAGCTATTTCAGTCTTCCAACATTCATAGTCTTTTAATCTTTTTTTCCCAATGATACTATTTCTTCAGAGAATGCTCTAGCAGCTCCTATAAACTTCCCGCTTTTGAGAAGCGTTTCTGCACCTCACTTGTAGGATAAATAAAACGGTATTTTTACCTCCACCAACGAAGTTGGAAGGAGGTGGTTGTATGTGTTTGTTTGTTTGTGAACAGCTTCCTGGCAACAATTTTAATGGTGGAGTAATGAAACTTGTAGGGATTAACTGTTTTGTAAAAAGATTGAAATTATTAAATTTTGGAAGGTCAAGGTCAAGGTCTTGGTCAAGCAAAATGTCCAATTCACGTAATCAGCCATACGTTTGGACATCGTTGTCACAGAGACTTCAACATGTTAAGGTCAAAAGGTCAAGATCAAGAAATAATCTGCCGTGGCGGAGATCTGCACTTTACTGTGTGCCCCTCTAGTTTAATTCCTTTCTGTTTTCCTCCCTTTGGTATATTGTTTTGGAGAAGGGTATTAAGTGCCCCGTCCTATAGACGTCTGAAATGAAGATTCTTGTTAAAAAGGTGGCCAAGTGAATAGCTAAGTTTAAAGGTCTCTTATGATAGGCACCCAAGCCCCCAATCCACCCAAGCTAGGACCAGGGAGGACTAGAAAATGGCTGCTGATGACATAGCAGGTAGACCTATAGGCTCCCCCAAAACCTACATCTTTAGCTCACAAATATAGATTTATGTCCCTTTACAAGGATCTTTAATGACTACCGCTGATAATTCTTAGTTTTCTTCTTCTATTACTTTGTTCTTCTTTGTCTTTTTTGGCT
>NC_090753.1:70855366-70862866 GCF_036898095.1 Palaemon carinicauda
AGGAAGGAGATGATGTTTCAGATGTTGGAGGTTAGGAAGGAGATGATGCTTCAGATGTTGGTGGTTAGGAAGGAGATGATGTTTCAGATGTTGGAGGTTAGGAAGGAGATGCTGGGGAGATGATGCTTCAGATGTTGGAGGTTAGGAAGGAGATGCTGGGGAGATGATGCTTCAGATGTTGGAGGTTAGGAAGGAGATGATGCTTCAGATGTTGGAGGTTAGGAAGGAGATGCTGGGGAGATGATGTTTCAGATGTTGGAGATATGCAGGGAGATGTTGGGGGAGAACGTTCTGAGGCGATAGTAGATGTTGGTGATGCTGGGGGAGATGATGTTTCAGATGTTGGAGATGTTTAAATATGTTAGAAGTTGTCATAAATGTCATGAAATGTTGGATTCGATGTATGAATTTAAGATAAAGAATCGAAAAACGAGAATGGATATAAAGTATGCCTACAGTACACCGCCTGGGATGTATTGAAAGTACTATCCCTCTATGAAATGTTGGATGTTGAAGAGGTTATATTTTTGTTATGTAAATGCTGCAAATGTTGATGTTTAAGTTAAGATGTTAGAATGTCATGAAGATTTTAAATGTGATGTTTCAAATAGTGTACATCTTTCATTATTTTTTTCTTTCTTACTATTCCCATCATCATTCCTCATCTTTCTTCCCCATTCTTACCTCTTTCATCTTCCTACTTATGTCTCTTTTCTATCATTATTCTTCCTTCTTGATCACTTTCCTACCATTACATATATTAATTCTTCATTTTCCTGCCAATTCCTCTTTCTTTCTTACTATTCCCATCATCATTCACCATCTTTCTTCCCCATTCTTACCTCTTTTATCTTCCTTCTTGTGTCTCTTTTCTTTAATTATTCTTCCTTCTTGATCACTTTCCTACCGTTACAAATATTAATTCTTCATTTTCCTGTTCATTCCTCTTTCTTTTCCCTCATCATTCATCATCTTTCTTCCCCATTCTTACCTCTTTTATCTTCCTTCTTGTGTCTCTTTTCTTTAATTATTCTTCCTTCTTGATCACTTTCCTACCGTTACAAATATTAATTCTTCATTTTCCTGTTCATTCCTCTTTCTTTTCCCTCATGATTCATCATCTTTCTTCCCCATTCTTACCTCTTTTATCTTCCTACTCATGTTTCTTTTCTATCATTATTCTTCCTTCTTGATCACTTTCCTACCGTTACACATATTAATTCTTCATTTTCCTGTTCATTCCTCTTTCTTTTCCCTCATCATTCATCATCTTTCTTCCCCATTCTTACCTCATTTATCTTCCTTCTTGTGTCTCTTTTCTTTAATTATTCTTCCTTCTTGATCACTTTCCTACCGTTACACATATTAATTCTTCATTTTCCTGCCCATTCCTCTTTCTTTTCCCTCATCATTCATCATCTTTCTTCCCCATTCTTACCTCTTTTATCTTCCTACTCATGTCTCTTTTCTATCATTATTCTTCCATTTTGATCATTTTCCTACCATAACATTTATTAATTCTTTATTTTCCTGTTCATTCCTCTTTCTTTTCCCTCATCATTCATCATCTTTCTTCCCCATTCTTACCTCTTTCATCTTCATACTTAGTCTCTTTTCTATCATTATTCTTCCATTTTGATAATTTTCCTACTGTTACAAATATTAATTCTTCATTTTCCTGCCCATTCCTCTCTTAACTTGGCAATAAATAATAAACATAATAAGTAAACTAGTAAAGAAATGGAAAATATATAAATTGATAAATAAATTGATAAATAAAGACCAGATACTTCCATCATTCAATTTTAATATCTCATCTTCTTTTTTTATTCTCCTTCTGTTTTCTTATTAACCCCAGCCTTTTTCTTTCCTCTTCCCTTTACTACATTCCTTTTTTTATTCTTTTTCCCTTCATTCTTTGGCTATTTGGTCAGATAATTTCTACTTAGTTTACTTCCTGATAATTACACATACTCCTGAAATTGAGATGAAATTACTGATCTCTCTAAAAGGGCAACATCAATAATAATAATAATAATAATAATAATAATAATAATAATAACGATAGTAATAATAATATTAATAATAATAATAATAATAATAATAATAATAATAATAATAATAATAATAATAATATTGATGATAATAATAATAATAATAACAACGATAGTAATAATAATAATAATAATAATAATAATAATAATAATAATAATAATAATAATAATAATAATAACGATAGTAATATAATAATAATAATAATAATAATAATAATAATAATTCAATTCGTTTCCCTTCTGTCCCTGAGAATCTCCTGTTTCTTACCAAACCTCTTTCTTTTGCCCATCTCCATCTCTCTAATCGACCTACTATACTATGCCTTCTTTAAATTTCACACAAATGTAAGGAGAGAGAGAGAGAGAGAGAGAGAGAGAGAGAGAGAGAGAGAGAGAGAGAGAGAGAGAGAGAGAGAGAGAGAGAATATAGAACTTGTACCATCTACAACTGAAGGGAGCCTACAAATGTAAACAAATTTAAATCCTACCCCCTCCCCCTCCTCACAAAAGCCCCAAACCCAGATTTAAGGGAGGGGTGGGGGGTGAGGGAGGGAGGGGGAGGGACTCCATACAGCTGGACAGCATAATGCCCGGAACTGTTCTGATAAGAAAGAAATGGAAATGCAAGTTTCCCCCCCTTTTATCAAATTTCCTCTGGCTGAAGAAACCCGGCACTGGAGTACTCTTCCCTTGCTCTTTCAATAACGTGGAAAAAATGTAATCACTCAGGCCCTTCTTTCGCCTTTGCTTTATCTGTTTATTCTTATTCTTCCCGAGGGAGTAACGACACACATGTCTCAAACGTTAATGTTGTTGTGTAGAAAGTTTACAAGAATCAGTTTTTTTTTTTTATCTTTCTAAATTGTTTAGAGTTTCTCTGTTTGTATCTGTGATTTACCATCAAAGATCTCTCGAATGTAAGCCACTGGGGGCATAAAACTCCCCTCACCAGCTTGTAAAGCTCTCTGGAATGTAAGCCACTGGGGAAACCCACCACACCAGCTAGTAAACCCACGTTCGATCCACAGGAAAAAGATATGAGGTGTGGGAGAGTTCCAAGTCCAATTCGCCTCTTATTTGCTTAAGCTGTGAATTATATATCGAGTAAGTTTAAAGGTTGCTCATGAATAGCAGAGGCAAGGGAGAGTGACAATACCCTAGACACATACCATATATACATATGATCAGCGTCCAAGCTACTTTCCATCCAAGCTGGAACCAGGGAGGGCCATGTAATGGCTGCTGATGACTCATGATCAGCACCCAAGCCTACTTTCCATCCAAGCTGGAACCAGGGAGGGCCAGCTAATGGCTGCTGATGACTCATGATCAGCACCCAAGCCTACTTTCCACCCAAGCTGGAACCAGGGAGGGCCATGTAATGGCTGCTGATGACTCATGATCAGCACCCAAGCCTACTTTCCACCCAAGCTGGAACCAGGGAGGGCCATGTAATGGCTGCTGATGACTCATGATCAGCACCCAAGCCTACTTTCCACCCAAGCTGGAACCAGGGAGGGCCATGTAATGGCTGCTGATGACTCATGATCAGCACCCAAGCCTACTTTCCATCCAAGCTGGAACCAGGGAGGGCCAGCTAATGGCTGCTGATGACTCATGATCAGCACCCAAGCCTACTTTCCACCCAAGCTGGAACCAGGGAGGGCCATGTAATGGCTGCTGATGACTCATGATCAGCACCCAAGCCTACTTTCCACCCAAGCTGGAACCAGGGAGGGCCATGTAATGGCTGCTGATGACTCATGATCAGCACCCAAGCCTACTTTCCACCCAAGCTGGAACCAGGGAGGGCCATGTAATGGCTGCTGATGACTCATGATCAGCACCCAAGCCTACTTTCCACCCAAGCTGGAACCAGGGAGGGCCATGTAATGGCTGCTGATGACTCATGATCAGCACCCAAGCCTACTTTCCACCCAAGCTGGAACCAGGGAGGGCCATGTAATGGCTGCTGATGACTCATGATCAGCACCCAAGCCTACTTTCCATCCAAGCTGGAACCAGGGAGGGCCAGCTAATGGCTGCTGATGACTCATGATCAGCACCCAAGCCTACTTTCCACCCAAGCTGGAACCAGGGAGGGCCATGTAATGGCTGCTGATGACTCATGATCAGCACCCAAGCCTACTTTCCATCCAAGCTGGAACCAGGGAGGGCCAGCTAATGGCTGCTGATGACTCATGATCAGCACCCAAGCCTACTTTCCACCCAAGCTGGAACCAGGGAGGGCCATGTAATGGCTGCTGATGACTCATGATCAGCACCCAAGCCTACTTTCCACCCAAGCTGGAACCAGGGAGGGCCATGTAATGGCTGCTGATGACTCATGATCAGCACCCAAGCCTACTTTCCACCCAAGCTGGAACCAGGGAGGGCCATGTAATGGCTGCTGATGACTCATGATCAGCACCCAAGCCTACTTTCCACCCAAGCTGGAACCAGGGAGGGCCATGTAATGGCTGCTGATGACTCATGATCAGCACCCAAGCCTACTTTCCACCCAAGCTGGAACCAGGGAGGGCCATGTAATGGCTGCTGATGACTCATGATCAGCACCCAAGCCTACTTTCCATCCAAGCTGGAACCAGGGAGGGCCAGCTAATGGCTGCTGATGACTCATGATCAGCACCCAAGCCTACTTTCCATCCAAGCTGGAACCAGGGAGGGCCATGTAATGGCTGCTGATGACTCATGATCAGCACCCAAGCCTACTTTCCACCCAAGCTGGAACCAGGGAGGGCCATGTAATGGCTGCTGATGACTCATGATCAGCACCCAAGCCTACTTTCCATCCAAGCTGGAACCAGGGAGGGCCAGCTAATGGCTGCTGATGACTCATGATCAGCACCCAAGCCTACTTTCCACCCAAGCTGGAACCAGGGAGGGCCATGTAATGGCTGCTGATGACTCATGATCAGCACCCAAGCCTACTTTCCATCCAAGCTGGAACCAGGGAGGGCCAGCTAATGGCTGCTGATGACTCATGATCAGCACCCAAGCCTACTTTCCACCCAAGCTGGAACCAGGGAGGGCCATGTAATGGCTGCTGATGACTCATGATCAGCACCCAAGCCTACTTTCCATCCAAGCTGGAACCAGGGAGGGCCAGCTAATGGCTGCTGATGACTCATGATCAGCACCCAAGCCTACTTTCCACCCAAGCTGGAACCAGGGAGGGCCATGTAATGGCTGCTGATGACTCATGATCAGCACCCAAGCCTACTTTCCACCCAAGCTGGAACCAGGGAGGGCCATGTAATGGCTGCTGATGACTCATGATCAGCACCCAAGCCTACTTTCCACCCAAGCTGGAACCAGGGAGGGCCATGTAATGGCTGCTGATGACTCATGATCAGCACCCAAGCCTACTTTCCACCCAAGCTGGAACCAGGGAGGGCCATGTAATGGCTGCTGATGACTCATGATCAGCACCCAAGCCTACTTTCCATCCAAGCTGGAACCAGGGAGGGCCAGCTAATGGCTGCTGATGACTCATGATCAGCACCCAAGCCTACTTTCCATCCAAGCTGGAACCAGGGAGGGCCATGTAATGGCTGCTGATGACTCATGATCAGCACCCAAGCCTACTTTCCACCCAAGCTGGAACCAGGGAGGGCCATGTAATGGCTGCTGATGACTCATGATCAGCACCCAAGCCTACTTTCCATCCAAGCTGGAACCAGGGAGGGCCATGTAATGGCTGCTGATGACTCATGATCAGCACCCAAGCCTACTTTCCACCCAAGCTGGAACCAGGGAGGGCCATGTAATGGCTGCTGATGACTCATGATCAGCACCCAAGCCTACTTTCCATCCAAGCTGGAACCAGGGAGGGCCATGTAATGGCTGCTGATGACTCATGATCAGCACCCAAGCCTACTTTCCATCCAAGCTGGAACCAGGGAGGGCCATGTAATGGCTGCTGATGACTCATGATCAGCACCCAAGCCTACTTTCCATCCAAGCTGGAACCAGGGAGGGCCATGTAATGGCTGCTGATGACTCATGATCAGCACCCAAGCCTACTTTCCACCCAAGCTGGAACCAGGGAGGGCCATGTAATGGCTGCTGATGACTCATGATCAGCACCCAAGCCTACTTTCCATCCAAGCTGGAACCAGGGAGGGCCATGTAATGGCTGCTGATGACTCATGATCAGCACCCAAGCCTACTTTCCACCCAAGCTGGAACCAGGGAGGGCCATGTAATGGCTGCTGATGACTCATGATCAGCACCCAAGCCTACTTTCCACCCAAGCTGGAACCAGGGAGGGCCATGTAATGGCTGCTGATGACTCATGATCAGCACCCAAGCCTACTTTCCATCCAAGCTGGAACCAGGGAGGGCCAGCTAATGGCTGCTGATGACTCATGATCAGCACCCAAGCCTACTTTCCATCCAAGCTGGAACCAGGGAGGGCCATGTAATGGCTGCTGATGACTCATGATCAGCACCCAAGCCTACTTTCCACCCAAGCTGGAACCAGGGAGGGCCATGTAATGGCTGCTGATGACTCATGATCAGCACCCAAGCCTACTTTCCACCCAAGCTGGAACCAGGGAGGGCCATGTAATGGCTGCTGATGACTCATGATCAGCACCCAAGCCTACTTTCCACCCAAGCTGGAACCAGGGAGGGCCATGTAATGGCTGCTGATGACTCATGATCAGCACCCAAGCCTACTTTCCATCCAAGCTGGAACCAGGGAGGGCCAGCTAATGGCTGCTGATGACTCATGATCAGCACCCAAGCCTACTTTCCACCCAAGCTGGAACCAGGGAGGGCCATGTAATGGCTGCTGATGACTCATGATCAGCACCCAAGCCTACTTTCCACCCAAGCTGGAACCAGGGAGGGCCAGGTAATGGCTGCTGATGACTCATGATCAGCACCCAAGCCTACTTTCCACCCAAGCTGGAACTAGGGAGGGCCAGCTAATGGCTGCTGATGACTCGGCAAGCAATAAAGTCTCCTCCAAACCCGTATCCTTAGCTCACAAGGATGGTGAGGATGCAGACACTACAAGAAACTAGCTTAAGCGTGACTCGAACTCCAGTCTGACAGAACGCCAGGTAGGAACGGTTCAAACAGGCCACCACAATCCAAGGAAGTGGGTCGCGGTCATTTCCATGACCGCCAAAGGGAAAAGGACTGGAGATGAATTGGGGATATTTAGTCCAGCGCTGGTGCCGGGGAGACCATTTATCACCCAGGAGCAACTGGGGAAATTAAAGTAAAGGAAAAGACTGAAGAGTGGGTTGAAGAAACGCTGCAAAAAATCTGTAAAGATGCCTACAGAACTCCGTGTGAGAAATACTTATTTTATCGACATTTAATTTCTTATCAGTACTTTTACCACATATATATATATATATATATATATATATATATATATATATATATATATATATATATATATATATAT
>NC_090753.1:70865366-70867866 GCF_036898095.1 Palaemon carinicauda
AACCTGAAACTAGCCTCTATGAAGTTACACAATCCACAAGACTTCCACTGAAAAACAGACATCTGATGTAGCCAGCCACGAGAGAAACACAAAAAATAAAAAAGGGACGAAGTCTCGGCAGATCATACTTCCAAAGCAGACTTCAAAGGAAATGAATGATAAGATTGAAACCATTTCTATAAATAAAAGAATATCTGGCAATGGTTTCCTCGCCACTTCACTTCCATACGTCCATTGGGGGATATCAGTAGTTGAAACATGGAGGGGAAAGCCCGTAGGGTAATGTAACTATTCTCATTTCATTGGTATATTATTTCAAGTATTATGTTACTGTACAGTATATATATGTTCTTATGCACAAATAAATATAAACTAGGTCCAATGATGTTAATGTGTACAATCTTATCATGTTCATAGTAAAATTATATCAGAGATCACTACTTATTTGAAAAATATAGAAATTTACACACATTCACATATACTGTATGCATACTATAAATAGCACAAAGGTATCCCTGCCTGTCGTAAGAGGCGACTAAAACAGACGGGACGAGGGGGCTGGGAACCCCCTCTCCTGTATTATATACTCGAAGAAGTGGAGCTGAGGGGAGAGTGACTGCTCCACACACTCTAGTTTTGGGGTGTTTGAATGTGCGTGGATGTAGTATGATAGAGAGTAAATGATGTGAGATTGGAAGTATATTTAGGGAAAGAAGGATGGATATATTGGCCTTGTGTGAGACAAAGATAAAAGGGAAGGGTGAAGTGATGTTTGGTGAAATGTCTGGTAGAGTGTCTGGGATTGAAAGGGGAAGAGCGAGAGAGGGTGTGGCTTTATTGCTGAGTGAATGGATGACAGGTAAAGTAGTGGAATGGAAGGAAATATCATCTAGGTTAATGTGGGTAGGGAATGTTGGGCTTTTGTTAGTGTGTATGGGTCAGGTTCTGAGAAAAATGAAGAAGAGCGGAATGAGTTCTGGAATGAATTAACTGGGTGTGTAGGACTGGGTAAAAGGAATTATGTAGTTGTCATGGGTGACATAAATGCTAGATTGGGCACTGGAGAGGTAGAAGGTGTCATTGGGAAGTATGGCGTACCAGGTGAAAATGAGAGTGGTGAGAAACTGGTAGATATGTGTGTTGAGCAAGAGATGGTGATAATTAATAACTTTTTAAAAAAGAAAGATTAAAACAAGTATACATGGGTAAGAGTGCCAAATGGAAGGGTGGTAGAAAGGGCTTTAATGGATTATGTGTTGATAACTAGAAGAATGTTTGGAAGATTGAAAGACATGCATGTGTTTAGGGGAATGGCTAATAATGGCTGGTAATTTTTTGGTGAAAGGAAAGTTAGTTGTAGCAAAAGACTGGGGGAATAGAGTGGGGGGATGTAAAAGGGAACTAGTGAAGGTTGAAGAGTTAATAAAACCAGAGGTAAAAAGTGAATATCAAGAAAGGTTGGAAATGGCATATGACAAAGAGTGACAGTGGGAGAAACTGGTAATTTAAAGGAGTGGAAGTTAATAAAAGAAAATTTTGTTGGGATTGCAAGTGATGTGTGTGGCAAGAAGTTTGTTGGAGGCAGCATGAGGAAGGGTAGTGAATGGTGGAATGAAGGAGTGAAGGTAAAAGTGGAAGAGAAAAAGAGGGCTTTTGAAGAATGGCTGCAGAGTAATAGTGTAGAGAAGTATGATAGATATAGAGAGAAAAATGTGGAATTAAAGTGCAAAGTAACTGAGGCAAAGAGGGCGGCTGACCTGAGGTTGGGTCAGGGATTGGGTCGTTCATATGAAGAAAATAAGAAGTTTTGGAAAAAAGTGAAGAGAGTAAGGAAGGCTGGTTCGAGAATTGAAGAGACAGTGATAGATGGAAATGGAAGGTTGTTAAAAGGAGAGGTGGCAAGGAAAAGGTGGGTGGAATATTTTGAAAGTTTACTAAGTGTTGAGGATAATAGGGAGGCAGATATAATTGCTGTTGCAGGTATTGAGGTGCCAGTGATGGGAGATGGGAATGAGAGAGAGATTACAATAGAGGAAGTGAGGAGAGCACTAGATGAAACGAGAGTAGGAAAAGCATCTGGTATGGGTGGTGTGAAAACTTAGATGTTAAAGGAAGGGGGTGTGACTGTCCTTGAATAGTTGGTGAGAGTGTTTAATATGTGTTTTATGTTGTCAATGGTACCTGTAGATTGGGTTTGTGCGTGTATTGTACCACTATACAAGGGTAAAGATGTGCATGAGTGTTGTAATTCAAGGGGTATTACTTTGTTGAGTGTGGTTGGAAAAGTGTATGATAGAGTACTGATTAATAGAATTAAGGATAAAACAGAGAATGCAATCTTAGAAGTACAGGGTGGTTTTAGAAGAGATAGGGGATGTATGAATCAGATTTTTAGTTAGGCAGATATGCGGGAAATATTTAGCAAAAGGTAAGGAGGTGTATGTTGCGTTTACTAATCTGGAGAAATAGTATGATCGAGTTCATAGGGAAGCGATGTAGA
>NC_090753.1:70872866-70875366 GCF_036898095.1 Palaemon carinicauda
GGAAACAGGAAAGGACTAATATATTAACACAAAAATTAAGTATCGGAAAAAGTGAAGATTAATAAATAATTGCAAAATGAATGGAAAAAGGAAAGGACTAATACATTAACACAAAAATTAAGTATCGGAAAAAGTGAAGATTAATGAATAATTGCAAAATGAATGGAAAAAGGAAAGAACTAATATATTAACACAAAAATTAAGTATCGGAAAAAGTGAAGATTAATAAATAATTGCAAAATGAATGGAAAAAGGAAAGGACTAATATATTAACACAAAAATTAAGTATCGGAAAAAGTGAAGATTAATAAATAATTGCAAAATGAATGGAAAAAGGAAAGGACTAATATATTAACACAAAAATTAAGTATCGGAAAAAGTGAAGATTAATAAATATTTGCAAAATGAATGGAAAAAGGAAAGGACTAATATATTAACACAAAAATTAAGTATCGGAAAAAAGTGAAGATTAATAAATAATTGCAAAATGAATGGAAAAAGGAAAGGACTAATATATTAACACAAAAATTAAGTATCGGAAAAAGTGAAGATTAATAAATAATTGCAAAATGAATGGAAAAAGGAAAGGACTAATATATTAACACAAAAATTAAGTATCGGAAAAAGTGAAGATTAATGAATAATTGCAAAATGAATGGAAAAAGGAAAGAACTAATAAATTAACACAAAAATTAAGTATCGGAAAAAGTGAAGATTAATGAATAATTGCAAAATGAATGGAAAAAGGAAAGAACTAATATATTAACACAAAAACAATAATTTTAATAGCAGCAGAACAACAATTTCTGTACTTTTATAAAGTTGAAAAGCTTAGTAAAAAAAGGAAATATTGAAAAAAGTAAAGAATATAAAATAATTACAAGAGTAAGGATAAAAAAAAAAAAAAAACTAAAGTATGGACACAAAAGCAAAAATCTGAATCAATATGGAATTGAAGGAGTTAAGCATAGCCTCTGTACCATGGTCTTCCACTCTCTTGGGTTAGAGTTCTCTTGCTTGAGGGTACAATCGGGCACACTATTCTATCTCGTTTCTCTTCCTCTTGTTTCGTTAAAGTTTTCATAGTTTATATAGGAAATATTTATTTAAATGTCATTGTTCTTAAAATATATTATTTTTACTTGTTTCCTTTCCTCACTGGGCTATTTTCCCTGTTGGGGCCCCAGGGCTTATAGCATCTTGCTTTTCCAACTAGGGTTGTAGCTCAGTAAGTAATAATAATAATAATAATAATAATAATAATAATAATAATAATATAGTACAAATGAACAAGTTGATCCACCTGAAAAAAAGTGTATGCATTACCAGAACTTTAAAATCAGTATTATGAACATATAACTTCATAATATCATTGAACATCGTATAACCTAATGAACTAATTTACTTAACCAAAATCTCATCCATCACTTTTGAACTTGGCCAAAAATAACCAACAGAATAAATTCAAGTTCATTAAACACGATAACTAATGGGTAGAAAAATAATAAATAATTTTTTTATTAACTAATAATTCAAGCTAAACCAATTCCCTATTCGAAAGCTACAAAATAATCGATCAATTAATGCCATTAAATAAGTTATGATTTATACACTGTCACGAATTAACCCCGGGTTAACATCAAAGTTCTGTTCATTAAAAGCGGGTTCCCATACACTGATTGATCAATTACCTCTAAAATCCCACGTCACTGAAGGTTTAAAGGCCACTCATGAATAGCAGAGGCAAGGGACAGTGGCAAGGGACAATGGTATTGCCCTATTGAGCAGGACAATGCCCTAGAGACTCAACATTAGTATATATATATATATATATATATATATATATATATATGATCAGCGCCCAAGCTTCCTTTTCAACAAGCTAGGATCAAGGAGGGCCAGACAATGGCTGCTGACGACTGAGCAGATCTATAGGCTCGCCCTAAACCACCCAGCCATAGCTGAGAAGACTGGTGAGGTTACAGCGACCTAAGGAACTAACGAGTTTAAGCGGAACTCCAACCCCAGGCTGCCCCAAACCTCATTCTATAGCTCACAAGGAGGGTGAGGTTACAACAACCAAAGGGACTAACGAGTTTAAGCGGGACTCCAACCCCAGTCTGGTGAGCACCACTCTCAACCCAAGCTAGGGCCAAGGTGGGCCAGGCAATGGCTGCTGATGACTCAGAAGATAGACCTATAAGCTCCGCCAAACACCCAATTAGCTCACAAGGATAGTGAGGTTACAGCAACCAAAGGAACTAACGAGTTTGAGCGGGACTAGAACACCAGTCTGGTGAGCACCGCTCTCTACCCAAGCTAGGGCCAAGGTGGGCCAGGCAATGGCTGCTAATTCAACGGATAGATCTATAGGCTCCCCCAAACCACGCATCCTTAGCTCACAAGGATAGTGAGGCTGCAGCAACCTAAGGAACTAACGAGTTTGAGCGGGACTCGAACCCCAGTCAGGCAAGCGTCAGACAAGGACGTTATCACATCG
>NC_090753.1:70912654-70920154 GCF_036898095.1 Palaemon carinicauda
GAGGGCTTTGTTCTCAAATCTACTAGTTTCATTTCTAATCCTGCCCTGCCATTCAAATCCTATTATCCTTCTGAGGGCTTTGTTCTCAAATCTACTAGTTTCATTTCTAATCCTGCCCTGCCATTCAAATCCTATTATCCTTCTGAGGGCTTTGTTCTCAAATCTACTAGTTTCATTTCTAATCCTGCCCTGCCATTCAAATCCTATTATCCTTCTGAGGGCTTTGTTCTCAAATCTACTAGTTTCATTTCTTAATCCTGCCCTGCCATTCAAATCCTATTATCCTTCTGAGGGCTTTATTTTGAAATCTACTAAATCTATTGGAGATTGTTTCATTATCATTCCATGCTCGTGTCCACAGTATCCTTATTGGATAGTAACCTCATTGAATAACCTGGTTATCCTAAACATTCTGGAGACTTTTTTTTTTTCATGATCAAATACCCGAAATTTTCCCGGACAATTTTCAATCGTAGAAAAAAAAGTTCCAGAATAAAGTTCCAGAATAATCATAGTTTCTTCTTTAATTATGAGGAAGGAATTGGGCGTCAAAGGGTTACTCATATCAGTATTTAATTTAGGTTTAAATTTTTAAATTACCTTTTTATTTGAAAAAGGAATACTTATTTTTCTGATGATGTATATATATATATATTTATATATATATATATAATATATATATATATATATATATATATGTATATATGTATATGTATATATATATGTATATATATATTTGTATGTATATACATATGTATATTATATATATATATATAATATATATATATATATATATATATACATATATATATATAATATATATACACTATATAATATATATGATTCCAAAAACGAGAAGGCGAGCTAGGAAGAAAGAGTATAAAGCGAAATTCTTGAAAGAAATCTTTCTTCTGTAGGCAGTAGTCCCGGAAGAGAAAAGCTATAAGCCACTAATGGACAGAGCGTCCAAAAAGCTACAGGGTCCAGTCTAGAAGCCATGACCTGGCATTACACCGCCTTGAAAGGAAGGAAGGAAGGAGAGAGAGAGAGAGAGAGAGAGAGAGAGAGAGGAGAGAGGAGAGAGAGAGAGAGAGAGAGAGAGAGAGAGAGGGGGGGGGGGGAGAGAGGCTGTCCATTCCCCAAATTATTATCAAACACTAGTTACTTAAATTACTTATTGTAGATTTTGCATGCAGAGAGAGAGAGAGAGAGAGGAGAGAGAGAGAGAGAGAGAGAGAGAGAGAGAGAGAGAGAGAGAGAGAGAGAGAGAGAGAGAGAGAGAGAGGGCTGTCCATTCCCCAAATTATTATCAAACACTAGTTACTTGAATTACTTATTGTAAATTTTGCATGCACAGTTAAGGCCAGAGAGAGAGAGAGAGAGAGAGAGAGAGAGAGAGAGAGAGAGAGAGAGAGAGAGAGAGAGAGACGCTGTCCATTCCCCAAGTTATTATCAAACACTAGTTACTTAAATTACTTATTGTAAATTTTGCATGCGCAGTTAAGGCCAGAGAGAGAGAGAGAGAGAGAGAGAGAGAGAGAGAGAGAGAGAGAGAGAGAGGAGAGAGAGAGAGAGAGAGGCTGTCCATGCCCCAAATTATTATCAAACACTAGTTACTTGAATTACTTATTGTAGATTTTTGCATGCACAGTTAAGGCCAGAGAGAGAGAGAGAGAGAGAGAGAGAGAGAGAGAGGAGAGAGAGAGAGGAGAGAGAGGAGAGAGAGAGAGAGAGAGAGAGAGAGAGTAAAGTTAGTCTAAATTAGTCAATTTTCATCATTCATCTTTTTAAATGTTTTAGACTGGTTATATTTTGAAACATTTTGGATAATTGAAAAGTGATTAAGTTTAGACTTTAAAAAGATTAATGAAATGTACATTTGTTTTTAAGTACTGATTGACAATCCATATACTTGTATTATATAGTCATAATGAGATGAGAAATAGGGGATTTTAGATATGAATTAAATTTTCTTTATTTATTTATGATTTGATTTTAATTTTTACTTCTGTCTTCTTTTTTTTTCTTCTTATTCTTCTTTGTCTACATCTTTTCCCACTTCTATGTGGGGTCGATGTTTCTGGCCAGCGTTCTCCATCTACCTCTGTCCCACACCTCATCACCGGTTAATCCCTTTGATCGAAGGTCATCCTTGATACAGTCCATCCACCTTCGCTTTGGTCTCCCTCTCCTCGTTGAATTTGAATTTTTACTTCTGTAATACCTTATTTATTGGTCTTTTGAAATGTTTTTAGAAAGTGTTGACTTGTTTATTTTGATTTGACATAACTTCATTGCATTATTATGTGAAGAGATCTTTAACGGAAGTATAGTAATAGTAAATATTACGAGCTGTGTTGAAGAATGAGAATAATATGAGGAAGATTAAGGATTAAAAAACTCTACACGAAGACTGTAATTTAGGAGATGCTGTTTTTTTTTTTTTTTTTTTTTTTTTTTTTTTTTTTGTTCTTTGGTTCATTCTTTATATGTAGATTATCCAAAATAAATATCTTATTTCGAAATAATATATTTCGTTGGCTGCTGTAAAAATTATTAAAGCATTTGGGATGCGCAATAATTTGAGATTAGGATCTTCCTTTGACTGCCCCATAAACCTTTTAAGCAAATCAACAGGCAAGTTCATCTAGTTAGTGTACATCAAATATTTGGATAAAATTCAAATTTAATTGAATCATCAACGGAATTGGTTATTATTTGTCCCCATGCTGACCAGCTGGGAATGTTCTGGGTTACACTATTTAGGAACTGTTATAGCCTTCAATCGTACTTGTGGCTAGTCTGTTGCTAGTCAATTGCTAGTGTGTTCCACACTGACCAGCTAGGAAGGTCCTTGGGTTACACCATTCAGTAACTGTTATAGCCTTCAATCGTACTTGTGGCTAGTCTGTTGCTAGTCAATTGCTAGTGTGTTCCACACTGACCAGCTAGGAAGGTCCTGGGTTACTCTATTCAATAAATGTTATAGCCTTCAGTCGTACTTGTGGCTAGTCTGTTGCTAGTCTATTGCTAGTCTGTTCCACACTGACCAGCTAGGAAGGTCCTGGGTTACTCTATTCAATAAATGTTATAGCCTTCATTCGTACTTGTGGCTAGTCTGTTGCTAGTCTATTGCTAGTCTGTTCCACACTGACCAGCTAGGAAGGTCCTGGGTTACTCTATTCAATGTTATAGCCTTCAATCGTACTTGTGGCTAGTCTGTTGCTAGTCAATTGCTAGTGTGTTCCACACTGACCAGCTAGGAAGGTCCTGGGTTACTCTATTCAATAAATGTTATAGCCTTCAGTCGTACTTGTGGCTAGTCTGTTGCTAGTCTATTGCTAGTGTGTTCCACACTGACCAGCTAGGAAGGTCCTTGGTTACACCATTCAGTAACTGTTATAGCCTTCATTCGTACTTGTGGCTAGTCTGTTGCTAGTCTGTTCCACACTGACCAGCTAGGAAGGTCCTGGGTTAGTCTATTCAATAAATGTTATAGCCTTCATTCGTACTTGTGGCTAGTCTGTTGCTAGTCAATTGCTAGTGTGTTCCACACTGACCAGCTGGGAATGTTCTGGGTTATTCTATTCAATAAATGTTATAGCCTTCATTCGTACTTGTGGCTAGTCTGTTGCTAGTCAATTGCTAGTCTGTTCCACACTGACCAGCTAGGAAGGTCCTGGGTTACTCTATTCAATAAATGTTATAGCCTTCATTCGTACTTGTGGCTAGTCTGTTGCTAGTCAATTGCTAGTCTGTTCCACACTGACCAGCTAGGAAGGTCCTGGGTTACTCTATTCAATAAATGTTATAGCCTTCATTCGTACTTGTGGCTAGTCTGTTGCTAGTCAATTGCTAGTCTGTTCCACACTGACCAGCTAGGAAGGTCCTGGGTTACTCTATTCAATAAATGTTATAGCCTTCATTCGTACTTGTGGCTAGTCTGTTGCTAGTCAATTGCTAGTCTGTTTCACACTGACCAGCTAGGAATGTCCTGGGTTACACCATTTAGTAACTGTTATAGCCTTCATTCGTACTTGTTGCTAGTCTGTTGCTAGTCTATTGCTAGGTTATTGCTAGTCTATTGCTAGGTTATTTCTAGTCTATTGCTAGTCTATTGCTAGGTTATTGCTAGTCTATTACTAGTCTATTGCTAGGTTATTGCTAGTCTATTGCTAGGTTATTGCTAGTCTATTGCTATTCTATTGCTAGTCTATTGCTAGTCTATTGCTAGTCTATTGCTAGGTTATTGCTAGTCTATTGCTAGTCTATTGCACGTATGTTGCTAGTCTGTACAACACTGACCAGCTAGGAAGGTCCTGGGTTACACCATTCAGTAACTGTTATAGCCTTCATTCGTACTTGTTGCTAGTGTTTGCTATTCTGTTGCTAGTCTGTTGCTGGTCTGTTGCTAGTCTATTGCTATTATATTGCTAGTCTATTACTAGTATGTTGCTAGTCTGTTCCACACTGACTAGCTAAGAAGGTCCTGGACTTATACCATTCAGTAACTGTTATAGCCTTCATTCGTACTTATTGCTAGTGATATTCCTATTCTATTGCTAGTCTGTTGCTGGTCGGTTGCTAGACTATGGCTAGTCTCTTCCTAGTCTTGCTTCCATCTGTGTTGGAACCCACATTTTTAAGTAGGTTCTGGGCCAGGTATTGACTTAAGTATATAAGTAAGAATAGCTTTTCTGAAAAGGTTTACTTGAGGAATCAAAGAAGCACGAATTCATTCCACGTGAATTACTTTAATAATTAAACATGTTTTATTACTTCCGATTGGTCAGACTCTAGCGTGCTACATCTGCCAATGAGAATGAGACTTTTAGTGCCGAGGGGAAGAGACATGAGAAAATATAATGCGATAAGAAAAGAACTTTGGTAGATCCAATTGCTCTTTTTATAGGCAGTAAAAGACATTGGTTTGGTGATTAAAATAGGTATAATTGACATGCCCCATTTATTTTGGTCGTGTTGATTGTAGTATTGTCATCATTTTATATATATATATATATATATATATATATATATATATATATATATATATATATATATATATATATATATATATATATATATATATATATATTGAAGAAGAAAAAGAATAAGAAGAAGAAGAGAAGAGAGAGAGAGAGAGAGAGAGAGAGAGAGAAGAGCTCTCTCATAATAAGGCTTGTTCGTATTTAAGAAATTTTCCAATATTGGAGAATAAGGAGCTTAAGCAAAGCATTACTTGTAGCGTCAGGAATTTGAAAAATCCCCCCTCACCCCTCACCCCCGGGGGTCTCCCCCCCCCTGGGGGTAGGATTTTACCCTGGGTTCCTTTTTTTTTAGTGGCTCAGAGCACCACCAATTTTTCCATATTCTCTTGAAGCGAAGAACGATGGGGTAGGTACTCCACTGTGGCCAGATTGTTTAAGTTTATGATCATGTATGTATAGGTTTTGATGGGTGTGTGTGTTTATACACACACATACATATACATGTATATACATATATATATATATATATATATAGTATATATATATATATATATATATATACATATACATATATATATATATATATATATATATATATATATATATATATATATATATATATATATGTATGTATGTATATATATATGATGTATATATATGAATATATATATATATATATATATATATATATATATATATATATATATATATATACATATACATATCATATATATATACACATACATACATACATATAACCACCATACAGCTTTTATTTCTTTGTTGAAGGATTAATTATATTCCCAGTAGCTATAAGAACCTTTTCCTTTATGTCCTGCAACCATGCACTCTAATGAGTTTGTTTATAATGTATATATATTTTATAATATATATATATATATTATATATATATATATATATATATATATATATATATATATATATATATATATATATATTTGTAACAGTGCGTTAATGTGTAAAAGAGTAATATTTGTATGCTTATGATAACTGCATAGGGCAATTTTCTTTGTAAATAAAAAAAACACTAGATTTGATTTTGATAACTTCCATATGATTAAAGTAACTACAAATTTTGTACTTAGGTAGTCGAAAGATATTTCATAGGAGATCAATATATGCTATGTATATGCGAAAACAGAATTAAGATATAATTATTGATTTGCAAAATTTAAAGGTTGTGAAATTTAACGCAATCAATACATGACCTATTGAAGATTTGCAATTGAATTATTAAACTGTTAAAAAAAATAAAATAATATAAAAGTGTTGCAATATTTATTGCAGGATTTTTACTGTTTTAAAAACGGATATATTGACGTAAAAGAGCGATATTACGGTCAGCAACCCGTAAAAGATAATAACAAAGTAAGATTAAATTACGGTCGCCTGTATTTTACTGAGATACGGTTGAGAACAGTATGTTTTTACGGAGAATTCCCGATTAAGATTACGGTTTTTTTTAGCAGCGTATATAACTTGATATAAATATCATAGTGTTACCCTATTTGAAATATCTCGAAGTAGGTTAATGTATAGATAGATACCATTGCTGAAACTTAAATGTAAGTGTATAAATATCTAATATGTAATAATATACATAATTGTACATAATCTCTTGTAATATATTTTTATGTAACCTCAGCAAAATTTTGATTCTTACAATGGTTATATAGCATCAAGTTTAGTTTTCTCCGTTGCAAATAGTAGTATACTCCTACAGTTTTTTTTTTTTTTTTTTTTTTTTTTTTTTTCTTCTCCATCTGTAATATGATTTTATGTAACTATAGCAAAATTTTGATTATTCAAATGACAATATAGCATTAAATGTTAAGTTTAAGCGGTATCAGATAGTAGTAAACTCACACACACACACAAACACACACAGATTGTCACCTGTAATATAATTTTTATTTTTCAACGGAAAAAGTCGCATTTTCTTTACGTAGTTATTATTATTATTATTATTATTATTATTATTATTATTATTATTAGCTAAGCTACAACCCTAGTTGGGAAAGCAAGATGCTATTAGCCTGAGGGCTCCAACAGGGAAAAATAGCCCAGTGAGGAAAAGAAAATATGGAAATAAATAAACGATATAAGAAGTAATTAACTAAGTTACAACAGTGCTATAAGCCCAAGGGCTCCAACAGGGAAAAATAGCCCAGTGAGGAAAAGAAAATAAGGAAATAAATAAACGATATAAGAAGTAATTAACTAAGTTACAACAGTAGCTGGGAAATCAGGATGCTAGAAGCCCAGGGGCTCCAACAGGGAAAAATAGCCCAATGAGGAAAAGAAAATAAGGAAATAAATAAACGATATAAGAAGTAATTAATTAAGTTACAACAGTAGCTAGAAAATCAGGATGCTGTAAGCCCAGGGGCTCCAACAGGAAAAAATAGCCCAGCGAGGAAAAGAAAATAAGGAAATAAATAAACGATAGTAGTAGTACGCACACACGTACACATACGTACACACACGCACA
>NC_090753.1:70930154-70935154 GCF_036898095.1 Palaemon carinicauda
ATTAAAAAAGTTGTGATTTGATAGATATGACACTAAAAATTTGTGAGCAAAGAAATGCTACAACCTTAGAGGAAGTTGGTTGTAGTTTTTAGGATCATTGTGAAGTTTGGGTTTTTGAATGAAAGTTGTAATTAAAAAAGTTGTGATTTGATAGATATAATACTAAAAATTTGTGAGCAAAGAAATGCTACAACCTTAGAGGAAGTTGGTTATAGTTTTTAGCATCACTGTGAAGTTTGGGTTTTTGAATGAAAATTGTAATTAAAAAAGTTGTGATTTGATAGACATGACACTAAAAATTTGTGAGCAAAGAAATGCTACAACCTTAGAGGAAGTTGGTTGTAGTTTTTAGCATCACTGTGAAGTTGGGTTATGAATGAAAATTGTAGCCAAAGAGTAAGTTGTGATTCGAAACAAGTTATGCCACTAAACATTCTACAACCTTATGGGAAGTTGGTTGTGATTTTTAGGATCAATGTGAAGTTGGGTTGTGAATGAAAATTGTAGCCAGAGAGTAAGTTGTGATTCGAAAGAAAGCTATGCCACCAAATATTTATGAGATAAGAAATCTACAACCTTAGAGGGAATTGGTTGTGATTTATAGGATCACTGTGAAGTTGGGTTGTAAATGAAAATTGTAGCCAAAGAGTAAGTTGTGATTCGAAAGAAGCTATGCCACTAAACATTTGTAAGCAAAGAAACTCTACAACCTTAGAGGTAGTTGGTTGTGATTTTTGGGATCACTGATGTTGGCGTTTCAATGAAAGTTATAATAAAAAAAGTTGTGAATCGAAAGAAGCTATAGCACTAAACATTTGTATGCAAAGAAATTCTACAACCTTAGAGGAAGTTGGTTGTGATTTTTAGGATCACTGATGTTGGCCTTTCAATGAAAGTTATAATAAAAAAAAAGTTGTGAATCGAAAGAAGCTATAGCACTAAACATTTGTAAGCAAAGAAATTCTACAACCTTAGAAGAAATTGGTTGTGATTTTTGGGATCACTGATGTTGGGGTTTCAATGAAAATTATAATAAAAAAAAGTTGTGATTCAAAAGGTATGACACAAAATTTGTAAGCAAAGAAATTCTACAACCTTAGAAGAAATTGGTTGTGATTTTTGGGATCACTGATGTTGGGGTTTCAATGAAAATTATAATAAAAAAAAGTTGTGATTCAAAAGGTATGACACAAAATTTGGTGAGCAACGAAATTCTACAACCTTAGAAGTTGGTTGTGATCTTCAAGATCATTTGAATGAAAATTGTAATAATAAATAAGTTGTGATTGAAAATACATGACATGAACTTTTTTAACAAAGTAATTCGTTACTCGTAATGATTATGTAATAATAGCGTATAAAAGATAATTCCGTATTAATTTAAAAACTTGGAATTGATTTTATTCATATTAATCGTAATTTTAAGGAAGATGTAGGTTGAATGAAAGATGTTAAGAGAATATCTTTCTTTCTTGATTGAATAAATTGAAGAGAAATTAGTTGATCGTTTATTAGCTTATGATAATGAAAGCTATTTCATTATTTCTAGTAAACTTGTCTGACAAAGATGAAAATGAACAAGAGAGAGAGAGAGAGAGAGAGAGAGAGAGAGAGAGAGAGAGAGAGAGAGAGAGAGAGAGAGAGAGAGAAAATTCAATAACTAAATTTGTTTTTCTTATAAGTTTATTTTTTCTCTCCCTCTAATCTTTCTGTTTCTCTAATCTCTCACTAATCTTTCTCTCTAATCTTTTACTCTCTCTTTCTAATCTTTCTGTTTCTCTAATTTCTCTCTCTAATCTTTCTCTCATATTTTTCTCAAATCTTTCTTTCTCTCTTTAATCTTTCTCGCTCTCTCTTTAATCTCGCTCTCTCTTTAATCTCCATCTCTCTTTAATCTCTCTAATCTTTTCTCTCTCTCTCTCTCTCTCTCTCTCTCTCTCTCTCTCTCTCCTCTCTCTCTCTCTCTCTCTCTCTCTCCCCTCATGACATTCCCTCATCTCTCCCTTCTCCCTCACCTCCTACATTCCTTTATATCTTCTCATTTCTCATCTTTGTATGTACCTCTCACTTTTCCATCCTTCCTTTTCCATCCTACCCTATTTTTCGACTCCCCCTCTCCCCTCCCCCCTCTTCCTAGGGTCTCCCAGAGCTCCTCCCTTCAACCCACAACTCCACCGCAATCATTGGAATGTGGAAGTCGGAGGTCTCCGGACAAAAGGAGACGAGGAACATTTCGGATTCCTCTTGCTTTTCCCCCCTCCCCCTTCCCTCTCACACCACCTCCCCCCTAGTCACCCCCTCCCCCTACATACTAACACCCTCCTCCCCCCATACCAACTCCCCTCCACCCCACCTTTTTCCATTCCTCACACACACACACAAGTTTGGAAATAATGCAGTTGCCTCTTATGAAAAGTCAGCGATTTATTGTGACGTCCTTTCTTTTAGAAAAGGAGGTGGAAAAAGGGGGAAAAGAAATGGCTTTTAATGGAAAAGGGGAAAAAGAAATGGGAGGAAACGTTCCTTACTTTTGAGGACATTTCAAGTATTCAGGGGAAAGGAAATAGACAGTTTTTCATGAATGTTAAATAATAAAAAATATAAATGTCTTTTTATTAATTAGATATTGTGAAGAATGTTCTCTTATAGATAATGAAGTTTTTATAAGAAAAAAAATATTTTTGATAAGAATTTTAAAGGATTTTTTCTTTAAAAATTCAATAATATATTCTGTTGGAAGAAATTTGAGGGAACACCTTTGTTATAAAGATTGTATATATACATATATATATATATATATATATATATATATTTATATATATATATGTATGTATATACATACATATATATACACATATATATACATATATATACACACAAATATAATATATATATATTATATTGTGTGTGTATATATATGTATATATATGTGTGTATATATATGTATGTATATATATATATATATATAGATTATATATATACATATATATCTATATATATATATATATATAATATATATATATATATATATATATATATTCATGTATATTTAAAGAGAGAGAGAGAGAGAGAGAGAGAGAGAGAGAGAGTGAGAGAGAGAGAGAGAGAGAGAGAGAGAGAGAGAGAGAGAGAGAAGAGAGAGAGAGAGAGAGAGAGAGAGAGAGAGAGAGAGAGAGAGAGAGAGAGAGAGAGAGAGAGAGAGAGAGAGAGAACTTCGTGATACGCATTGACATATTCTGTTGTTGATAAATGCAAGTGCATTCCATACTTTAGTCTAAAGGAAGGAAGGAATAGGAAAGGAATAAAACTTTGAAAAAATCAAGAATTTTAAAGAATTTCTTGAATTTAAAAATCATTCTCATTTTCGAGAGAAGAGAGATGGGAAAATGGGTCCTATGGAGAAATGGAAGAGAATAGTTCTTCTCTCAGGTAGGGAAAACAAATGAGAGACATAGAATCCCATTGGGAGACATTAGGGTGTCCTTTTTTGTAAGGGAGAAGGGAAAATAAAGTAGATCCTATTTGAGAATGCTTTGTTTTATTATCGAAAATTGGCAGAAGAGTGTTGTTACTTCATGGACGATGTTTTAAATGGAAGTTTGGAAGTATTAGGAAAAAACTAACTATTCTGGACGTAATATAAATAAAGGGATGTTTGTAAGTATTAGGTAAAATTTATTTATTTTGAAAGTAATAGGAAAAAGGAAGTTTGTAAGTATTAGGTAAAAATTATAATTTTGAAAGTAATAGGGAAAAAGGGTCGTTTGGAAGTGTTTGGAAATAAGAAAATTACTTATTGTTTTTTGAAGTAATAAGAAAAAAAAACTTTTGGAAGTAATAGAAAAAAGGAAGTTTTATGTTACTTGGAAAAAATTAAAAACTTACTATTATGGAAGTAATAGGAAAAAAGGAAAAATGTGGAAGGATTAGGAAAAAAAAAGAAAAAAACTTACTAATTTTGAAGGAATAGGGCAATAAAAAAAAAAATTAAAAACTTACTATATCGGAAGTAATAGGGAAAAAAAAACTTTAAAAACTTACTATATTGGAAGTAATAGGAAAAAAAATAAAAAACTTACTATATCGGAAGTAATAGGGAAAATAAAAAAAACTTAAACACTCACTATATCGGAAGCATATAGGGAAAATGAAAAAAAAATAAAAAAAACTTACTATATTGGAAGTAATAGGGAAAATAAAAAAAACTTAAAAAAACTTACTATATCGGAAGTAATAGGGAAAATGAAAAAATCTTATAACACTTACTATATCGGAAGTATATAGGGAAAAATAAAAAAAAAAATTAAAAAAACTTACTATATTGGAAGTAATAGGGAAAATAAAAAAAACTTAAAAAAACTTACTATATCGGAAGTAATAGGGAAAATAAAAAAAACTTAAAACATTTACTATATCGGAAGTAATAGGGAAAATAAAAAAAAACTTAAAAAACTTACTATATTGGAAGTAATAGGGAAAAAGTTACTTTTTTAGGCACTAATGCTAAAAAATCCCTTTAGGAAAAAAAACTTAAAAAAACTTACTATATCGGAAGTAATAGGGAAAATAAAAAAAAACTTAAAACACTTACTATATCGGAAGTAATAGGGAAAATAAAAAAAAAATTAAAAAAACTTACTATATTGGAAGTAATAGGGAAAAAGTTACTATTTAGGCACTAATGCTAAAAAATCCCTTTGGGAAAAAAACTTACTATTCTGAGAATACGTAATTATCAGTTTAGAAAGGTGGAGATTGAAGAAATATAAAAAAAAAAAACGTAATTATTATAAGATATAGACGCGGAATGGCAACAGATAATAACATATATTATAGTCAAATTTTTTTTTAAGTGAGGCAGATTTGCACCGACTCACAGGGGTGCCCTTTTAGCTCCGAAATTTTCCTAATAGCTGATTGGTCGGAAGTATTTTTGTCCGACCAATCAGCTATCAGGAAATTCCTCCGAGCCAAAAGGGCACCCTTGCGAGTCGGTGCAA
>NC_090753.1:70950154-70952654 GCF_036898095.1 Palaemon carinicauda
CCTCTCTCCCTTCTAGAGGGGGACGGGAGAGGGAGCTAGGGAAAATGAGGTCTTCTCTTCTCCTCTCTTCCTCTTGGAGGGGGGGGGGAGGGAGCTGGGGAAAATGAAGTCTTCTCTTCTCTCTTCCTCTTGGAGGGGGGGGGGGAGAGGGAGCTGGGGAAGATGAGGTGCTCTCTTCTCCTCCCTCCCTCCGGGAGGGGGAGGGGAGAGGGAGCTGGGGAAAATGAGAGACGGGATAGGGAGCTGGGGAAGATTAGGTTCTCGTTTCTCTTCTCTTCTCTCCCTCCTGGAGGGGGTTGGGAGAGGGAGCTGGGGAAGATGAGGTCGTCTCTTCTCCTCTCTTCCTCTTGGAGGGGGGGGGGAGAGGGAGCTGGGGAAGATTAGGTCCTCTTTTCTCCTCTCTACCTCCTGGTGAGGTCCTCTCTTCTCCTCTCTCCCTCCTGGAGGGGTATGGGAGAGGGAGCTGGGGAAGATGAGATCCTCTCTTCTCCTCTCTCTCTCCTGGATGGGGACTGGGCTGTCCTGGAGGTTGGGGAAGATGAGGGGTAAAGGTTAATCTTCCTTCCATATACAGAGGGGGCAAGGTATGGGAAGGCTTTGGTTGGAGTACTGCCATTATATTACCGCCTCCTACTTCCCCCCCCCCTCTCTCTCTCTTATCCCTTGTTTACTGTAGAGGGAGGGTTTGGGAGGGATTGGGGAAGATGAGTTGTGAAGGTTAGTGTACCATTTCCCCTTATGGGAAGTCGGTTTTCCTTCCCTTTGGTTAAGGTAGGGGAAGGTGTTCTTACTCCCCCACCCTCCCCTTCCGTTACCTGCTTCTTGTGGAACTTGGGAACGAGTTTGATTAAGGCTATTGTACTTTTGCCTTTGAAGTAAGTAGAGGGTTGTGGTGGCCGATGTGGTAACGTCCCTGACTGTTGAACGCCAGACTGTGGTTCGAGTCCCGCTTAAACTCGATAGTTTCTCTGGTCGTTGTAACCTCACCATCCTTGTGAGCTAAGGATGGGAGCTTAAGGGAAGCCTGTCGGTCTATCTGCTTAGTCATCAGCAGCCGTTGCCTGGCCCTCCTTGGTCCTAGCTTGGATAGAGAAGGGGACTTGGACGCTTACATATGTATAGATTTTCAGTCTCTAGGGCATTGTAAATGTCCCTTGCCTGTGCCATTCATGAGTGGCCTTTAAACCTTTAAACCTTTAATGATGATAACCCACCATCCAAATTTTGAAAATCAATAAGAGTAAGTGGAAATTTCGGCTGAACGGAGTTGTGAAGGAATTGTTAGGAAGGGGGTTAGGGAAGTGGCATCAATGAGAAAGAGGTTAAGTAGGGGGGAAAGGTAGAGGTTGGGGTGTCTTTGCATATGTAATTTCTGAGGATGCGCTCGAAGACACTTTACCTTTAAAGAAAGTTGGGGAAAATTAGATTTTTAGTTTCTGGATGTTTCAGATATTGGTGTCAAATATGGAAGGTTGGCTCGTGTAGTAGCGGTACTTTTTTTTTTAATACTCATTTTATATAATTACTTTATCAAATTATGATTTCTTTGGTTGCGAGTAGAGTTATTGTAGTTGCAAGGGAAGTTTTTTTATTGCTAATTGTTACCTCCGCCAAAGAGGTTGTATTTTTGAGTCGGTTTATTTATGTATTTATTTCTTTATTTATTTATTTACTTTTTCATTTATTTACTTTTTCATTTTTCTGTGCGTCTGTGAACAGGATTATTTGTTCATTTAATTATTTATTTGTCTTTGTCTGTGGACAGCATTATTTGTTTTTTTCATTTGCGTATGTATCTGTGGACAGGGTTATTTTTTTATTTGTTTGTTTGTATGTCGGTGGACAGTATTATTTGTTTATTTATTTGTCTGTGTCTGTGGACAAGATTATTCGTTTATTTATTTGTCTGTATGTCTGTGGACAGGATTATCTGGTTATTTTTTTTTTTATTTATTTGTATGTCTGTGAACAGGGTTATTAGCTTATTTATTTATTTATATATTTGTCTGTGTCTGTAGACAGATTGTTAAAACTATTCGACGGATTTTAAGAAATTCTCACCTCAGATAGCTCTTACGTCATGGACGACCCAAATTATTATTATTATTATTATTATTATTATTATTATTATTATTATTATTATTATTATTATTATTATTTTTTAATGAAATTGCTTCAACTGGAAGTGTATATATATAATGTGGTTTTAAGGTTCAAAGGCCGCTCATGAATGACAGAGGCAAAGGATAGGGACAATACTCTAACTAGCAGGACAATGCCCTAGAGACTGACTCTATTATACATATGGTCAGTGCTTAAGACTCCTCTCCATCCAGGCAATGGCTGCTGATGACTCAGCAGGTAAACCTATAGGGTCCCGCAAATCCTTCATCTTTATATCATAAAGATGGTGAAGTTGCAGACACCACAAGAAACTATCGAGCTTGAGCGGGACTCGAACACCAAGAAGGAATGCTTCCAATAGGCCACCACAACCCTG
>NC_090753.1:70967654-70970154 GCF_036898095.1 Palaemon carinicauda
CCTCCCTTTCTTCTTCTTCCTCCTCCTTTTCTTCTTCCTCCTCCTTTTCTTCTTCTTCCTCCTCCTTTTCTTCTTCCTCCTCCTCCTTTTCTTCTTTCTCCTCCTCCTTTTCTTCTTCCTCCTCCTTTTCTTCTTTCCCCTCCTTTTCTACTTCCTACTTCTCCTCCTCCTTTTCTTCTTCCTCCTCCTCCTCCCTCCTTCCTTCATTACTTCTCTACTCTATCCCCTGACTCACCTCATTCCCATCTCGTATTGCCACGTCTTTAACCTAAACGAACCTTGAAGATGGTGATATCGCTGCCCCTCTCTCTCTCTCCTCTCTCTCTCTCTCTTCTCTCTCTCTCTCTCTCTCTCTCTCTCTCTCTCTCTCTCTCTCTCATAATTGATAGCTGATGATATATATTTAAGGTTTATTTCCTTTCATACATATGAGTTAAAAATCCTTGTTGATCGAGTCGTGACAATAGTTAAAATTACTAACTCACAACCTCACACCGGAGTCCATCCGGCAGCTCCTTCGCCCCCCTCCCCCCCTCCCCCCCCTCCCCCTTAACCTCGCACCCCCCCCCCCCCCTTTCAAAGAAAAACGAAGTCCCAAAGTGATGAAGGAGTTCAAGGACCAATGAGAACAGCGATTCTCCTCGACTTGATCCTTTCGCGAGCTGTGATTGGTCACGGTCGCTGTTGCTTCGCCTATCAATAATTCATTTTCCCGGGCCAGATCTAATTCTGAATAGCCCACCCAGGAGGAGGAGGAGGAAGAGGAGGGGGAGGAGGAGGAGGAGGAGGAGGAGGAGGAGGAGGAGGAGGAGGAGGAGGAACCAAAAGGATGTTGAACTGGAATTCGTAATATAGGCAGATGGATTTTGAAATTTATAGGAAAATCACAAATAAGTATAAAGTTTTTTAAAGGAAGTTTGAGAACTTTCGAAGTACCATTTGTAGAATAACTTGAGGTTTAAGAGATGTTGAGAAGGTAAGGCGATGGAAAAGATGATGGTAGCTAGCTAGAAGTGTGGGGAAGAGACAGATAGGGAGGTTAGATTAAAGTATGGCATAGGTAGAAGCTGGCATTGGTTTAGAGGAAGTGAAGTTAAGGGGAAGGTTGAAGTGAAGATGTTGGACAGCAGTGGGTTAAATGCAAGGAAGTGGAGTGAAGGGTGACTACCTAGACGCAGGTTAAAGAGGTGAAAGTGTAGGTTGAAGGCTATAGGAAGTGAAGGTGTAGGTTGAAAGTTATAAGAAGTGTAGGTAATGAAGGTGTAGGTTGAAAGTTATAAGAAGTGTAGGAAATGAAGGTGTAGGTTGAAAGTTATAAGAAGTGTAGGTAATGAAGGTGTAGGCTGAAAGTTATAGGAAGTGAAGGTGTGATTTGAAAGTTATACTGTAGAAAGTGAAGGTGTAGGTTGAAAGTTATAGAAAGTGAAAGTGTAGGTTGAAAGTCATGGGAAGTGAAGGTGTAGGTTGAAAGGTTAGAAAGTGAAGGTGTAGGTTGAAAGTTATTGGAAGTAAAAGTGAAGGCTGAAAGTTATAGAAAGTGAAGGTGTAGGTTGAAACTTATAGGAAGTGAATGTGTAGGTTGAAATTTATAGGAAGTGAATGTGTAGGTTGAAAGTTATAGGAAGTGAATGTGTAGGTTGAAAGTTATAGGAAGTGAAGGTGTAGGTTGAAAGTTATAGAAAGTGAATGTGTAGGGTTGAAAGTTATAGGAAGTGAATGTGTAGGTGAAAGTTATAGGAAGTGAATGTGTAGGTTGAAAGTTATAGGAAGTGAAGGTGTAGGTTGAAAGTTATAGAAAGTGAATGTGTAGGTTGAAAGTTATAGGAAGTGAATGTGTAGGTTGAAAGTTATAGGAAGTGAATGTGTAGGTTGAAAGTTATAGGAAGTGAAGGTGTAGGTTGAAAGTTAAAGAAAGTGAATGTGTAGGTTGAAAGTTATAGGAAGTGAATGTGTAGGTTGAAAGTTATAGGCAGGGTAGAAAGTAAAGGTGTAGGTTGAAAGTTATAGGAAGTGAAGGTGTAGGTTGAAAATTATTTGAAGAATATTTCTCTAGTCTTGGGTAGTGCCATAACCTCTATACCATAGTCTTTTATTGTCTTTGATTAGAGTTCTCTTGCTTGAGGGTATACTCAGTCACACTATTCTGTTTCCTTATTTCCTTTCCTCACTGGACTACCTTCCTTGTTGATTGATTGAGTGATATTTTTTGTTTTCTATCATAAAAATCAGTCAATCAAGAGGGAAGATAGCTCAGCGAGGAAAGAAACTCTTGGGATTTATTCTGCTTTTCCATCTATATACATTATATTTATATACATATACAGTATATATATATGTATATATATACATACACATATATATATGTATGTATGTATATATATATATATATATATATATATATATATATATATATATATATATATATATATATATATATATATATATATATATATCTGTAAGCTGTATATGATAATGTATGCATATATAATACATACATACA
>NC_090753.1:70981203-70986203 GCF_036898095.1 Palaemon carinicauda
TGGGTGATTGGGAGAGGCTGGGAGATTGGGAGAGATTGGGGGATTGGGAGAGGCTGGGTGATTGGGAGAGGCTGGGAGATTGGGAGAGATTGGGGGATTGGGAGAGGCTGGGTGATTGGGAGAGGCTGGGAGATTGGGAGAGGCTGGAGGATTGGGAGAGATTGGGGGATTGGGAGAGGCTGTGTGATTGGGAGAGGCTGGGAGATTGGGGAGAGGCTGGAGGATTGGGAGAGATTGGGGGATTGGGAGAGGCTGGGTGATTGGGAGAGGCCTGGGAGATTGGGAGAGATTGGGGGATTGGGAGAGGCTGGGTGATTGGGGAGAGGCTGGGAGATTGGGAGAGGCTGGAGGATTGGGAGAGATTGGGGGATTGGGAGAGGCTGTGTGATTGGGAGAGGCTGGGAGATTGGGAGGCTGGGGGATTGGAAGAGATTGGGGGATTGTGAGAGATTGGGGGATTGGGAGAGGCTGGGTGATTGGGAGAGGCTGGGAGATTGGGAGAGGCTGGGTGATTGGGAGAGGCTGGGAGATTGGGAGAGGCTGGGGGATTGGGAGAGATTGGGGGATTGGGAGAGGCTGGGTGATTGGGAGAGGCTGGGTGATTGGGAGAGGGCTGGGGGATTGTGAGAGATTGGGGGATTGGGAGAGGCTGGGAGATTGGGAGAGGCTGGGGGATTGGGAGAGGCTGGGGGATTGGGAGAGATTGGGGGATTGGGAGAGGCTGGGGGATTGTGAGAGATTGGGGGATTGGGAGAGGCTGGGTGATTGGGAGAGGCTGGGTGATTGGGAGACGCTGGGAGATTGGGAGAGATTGGGGGATTGGGAGAGGCTGGGTGATTGGGAGAGGCTGGGAGATTGGGAGAGGCTGGGGGATTGTGAGAGATTGGGGGGATTGGGAGAGATTGGGGATTGGGAGAGGCTGGGGGATTGTGAGAGATTGGGGGATTGTGAGAGATTGGGGGATTGGGAGAGGCTGGGTGATTGGGAGAGGCTGGGAGATTGGGAGAGGCTGGGAGATTGGGAGAGATTGGGGGATTGGGAGAGGCTGGGTGATTGGAAGAGGCTGGGAGATTGGGAGAGGCTGGGGGATTGGGAGAGATTGGGGGATTGGGAGAGGCTGGGAGATTGGGAGAGGCTGGGGGATTGGGAGAGGCTGGGGGATTGGGAGATATTGGGGGATTGGGAGAGGCTGGGTGATTGGGAGAGGCTGGGAGATTGGGAGAGATTGGGGGGATTGAGAGAGGCTGGGGGGATTGTGAGAGATTGGGGGATTGGGAGAGGCTGGGTGATTGGGAGAGGCTGGGAGATTGGGAGAGGCTGGGGGATTGGGAGAGGCTGGGGGATTGGGAGAGGCTGGGGGATTAGGAGAGGCTGAGAGATTGGGAGAGGCTGGGGGATTGTGAGAGATTGGGGGATTGGGGAGAGGCTGGGGGATTGTGAGAGATTGGGGGATTGGGAGAGGCTGGGTGATTGGGAGAGGCTGGGAGATTGGGAGAGATTGGGGGATTGGGAGAGGCTGGGTGATTGGGAGAGATTGGGGGATTGGGAGAGGCTGGGTGATTGGGAGAGATTGGGGGATTGGGAGAGGCTGGGTGATTGGGAGAGGCTGGGAGATTGGAGAGATTGGGGGATTGGGAGAGATTGGGGGATTGTGAGAGATTGGGGGATTGGGAGAGGCTGGGTGATTGGGAGAGGCTGAGAGATTGGGAGAGGCTGGGGGATTGTGAGAGATTGGGGGATTGGGAGAGCTAGGGGATTGTGAGAGATTGGGGGATTGGGAGAGGCTGGGTGATTGGGAGAGGCTGGGAGATTGGGAGAGGCTGGGGGATTGGGAGAGATTGGGGGATTGGGAGAGACTGGGGGATTGTGAGAGATTGGGGGGATTGGGAGAGGCTGGGTGATTGGGAGAGGCTAGGGGATTGTGAGAGATTGGGGGATTGGGAGAGGCTGGGTGATTGGGAGAGGCTGGGAGATTGGGAGAGGCTGGGTGATTGGGAGAGATTGGGGGATTGGGAGAGGCTGGGTGATTGGGAGAGGCTGGGAGATTGGGAGAGATTGGGGGATTGGGGAGAGATTGGGGGATTGTGAGAGATTGGGGGATTGGGAGAGGCTGGGTGATTGGGAGAGGCTGAGAGATTGGGAGAGGCTGGGGGATTGTGAGAGATTGGGGGATTGGGGAGAGGCTGGGTGATTGGGAGAGATTGGGGGATTGGGAGAGGCTGGGTGATTGGGAGAGATTGGGGGATTGGGAGAGGCTGGGTGATTGGGAGAGGCTGGGGGATTAGGAGAGGCTGAGAGATTGGGAGAGGCTGGGGGATTGGGAGAGATTGGGGGATTGGGAGAGGCTGGGGGATTGTGAGAGATTGGGGGGATTGGGAGAGGCTGGGTGATTGGGAGAGGCTGAGAGATTGGGAGAGGCTGGGGGATTGTGAGAGATTGGGGGATTGGGAGAGGCTAGGGGATTGTGAGAGATTGGGGGATTGGGAGAGGCTGGGTGATTGGGAGAGGCTGGGAGATTGGGAGAGGCTGGGGGATTGGGAGAGATTGGGGGATTGGGAGAGACTGGGGGATTGTGAGAGATTGGGGGATTGGGAGAGGCTGGGTGATTGGGAGAGGCTGGGAGATTGGGAGAGGCTGGGGGATTGTGAGAGATTGGGGGATTGGGAGAGGCTGGGGGGATTGGGAGAGGCTGGGGGATTGGGAGAGGCTGGGGGATTGTGAGAGATTGGGGGATTGGAAGAGGCTGGGGGATTGGGAGAGATTGGGGGATTGGGAGAGGCTGGGAGATTGTGAGAGATTGGGGGATTGGGAGAGGCTGAGGGATTGGGAGAGGCTGGGAGATTGGGAGAGATTGGGGGATTGGGAGAGGCTGGGAGATTGGGAGAGGCTGGGGGATTGGGAGAGGCTGGGGGATTGGGAGAGATTGGGGGGATTGGGAGAGGCTGGGGATTAGAGGAATTGGGAGAGGCTGGGGGATTGGGAGAGGCTGGGGGATTGGGAGAGATTGGGGGATTGGGAGAGGCTGGGGGATTGTGAGAGATTGGGGGATTGGGAGAGGCTGGGGGATTGGGAGAGGCTGGGAGATTGGGAGAGATTGGGGGGATTGGGAGAGGCTGGGGGATTGGGAGAGGCTGGGAGATTGGGAGAGATTGGGGGATTGGGAGAGGCTGGGGGATTGGGAGAAGTTGGGGGATTGGTAGAGGCTGGGGATTAGGGGATTGGGAGAGGCTGGGGGAATGGGAGATGCTGGGGTATTGGGGTAGGCACAGGTATTGGGAGAAGCTAGGGGATTGGGAAAGATTGGGGGATTGTGAGAGGCTGGGGGATTGGAGAGAGATTGGGGGGAATTGGGAGAGGCTAGGAGATTGGGAGATATTGGGGGATTGGGAGAGGCTGGGGGATTGTGAGAGATTGGGGGATTGGAAGAGGCTGGGGGATTGGGAGAGATTGGGGATTGGGAGAGGCTGGGAGATTGTGAGAGATTGGGGGATTGGGAGAGGCTGGGGGATTGGGAGAGGCTGGGGGATTGTGAGAGATTGGGGGATTGGAAAGAGGCTGGGAGATTGTGAGAGATTGGGGGATTGGGAGAGGCTGGGGGGGATTGGGAGAGGCTGGGAGATTGGGAGAGATTGGGGGATTGGGAGAGGCTGTGAGATTGGGAGAGGCTGGGGGATTGGGAGAGGCTGGGGGATTGTGAGAGATTGGGGGATTGGAAGAGGCTGGGAGATTGTGAGAGATTGGTGGGATTGGGAGAGGCTGGGGGGATTGGGAGAGGCTGGGAGATTGGGAGAGATTGGGGGATTGGGAGAGGCTGGGAGATTGGGAGAGGCTGGGGGATTGGGGAGAGGCTGGGGGATTGGGATAAGTTGGGAGATTGGTAGAGGCTTGTGGGGATTAGAGGATTGGGGAGAGGCTGGGGGATTGGGAGAGGCTGGGGGATTGTGAGAGATTGGGGGATTGGGAGAGGCTGGGGGATTGTGAGAGGCTGGGAGATTGGGAGAGATTGGGGGATTGGGAGAGGCTGGGGGATTGGGAGAGGCTGGGAGATTGGGAGAGATTGGGGGATTGGGAGAGCTGGGGGATTGAGAGAAGTTGGGGGATTGGTAGAGGCTGGGGATTAGGGGATTGGGAGAGGCTGGGGGAATGGGAGATGCTGGGGTATTGGGGTAGGCACAGGGATTGGGAGAAGCTAGGGGATTGGGAGAGATTGGGGAATTGGGAGAAGCTGGGGGGATTGGGAGAGATTGGGGAATTGGGGAGAAGCTGGGGGATTGGGAGAGGCTGGGGGATTGGGAGAAGCTGGGGGATTGGGTGAGGCTGGGGGATTGGGAGAAGTTGGGGGGATTGGTAGAGGCTGGGGATTAGGGGATTGGGAGAGGCTGGGGGAATGGAGAGTTTGGGGGATTGGGAGAGGCTGGGGGATTGTGAGAGATTGGGGGATTGGGAGAGGCTGGGGGATTGGGAGAGATTGGGGGATTGGGAGAGGCTGGGAGATTGGGAGAGATTGGGGGGATTGGGAGAGGCTGGGGGATTGGGAGAAGTTGGGGGATTGGTAGAGGCTGGGGATTAGGGGATTGGGAGAGGCTGGGGGAATGGGAGATGCTGGGGTATTGGGGAAGGCACAGGGATTGGGAGAAGCTAGGGGATTGGGAGAGATTGGGGGATTGTGAGAGGCTGGGGGATTGGGAGAGATTGGGGAATTGGGAGAGGCTAGGAGATTGGGAGAGATTGGGGTATTGGGAGAGGCTGGGGGATTGTGAGAGATTGGGGGATTGGGAGAGGCTGGGGGATTGGGAGAGCCTGGGGGAATGGGAGAGGCTGGGGGAATGGGAGAATCTGGGGGAATGGGAGAATCTGGGGGATTGGAAGAGCCTGGGAGAATGGGAGAGGCTGGGAGAATGGGAGAGCCTGGGAGAATGGGAAAGGCTGCGGGATTGGGGAGAGCCTGGGAGAATGGGAGAGGCTGGGGGATTGGGAGAGGCAATGTTATGACAGAGAGA
>NC_090753.1:70996203-71006203 GCF_036898095.1 Palaemon carinicauda
TCATATGTTAAGAACCCATTTTTTCTAGTTATGACCTTCTAAGGGAAAGGAAAGGGTAATGGGTAGGGGTAGTAACTGGGTAAATAACGGTCCCCCACACAGCCTTGCCCATATATTGTGGACTCTAGCAAGGCATAGGTAAATTTATGCTCTTTTCAGACTTGACTTTTGTAGTAAGTCGAGATGAAGAGTAATGAGGTGGTTCTGATTTTCTTTGGGAATATTTATATAGTAGCAATCTAGCCTAAAGGTTGATTATTTTATTGATATTTCATCGACATACAATACATTACACACACACGCACACACACACACACACACACATATATATATATATATATATATATATATATATATATATATATATACATATATATATATATATATATATATATATATATATATATAATACATTATATATACACACATATATATAATGTGTATATATATACATACATATAAATATATATATATATATATATATATATATATATATACATATATATATATATATATATATATATGTGTGTGTGTGTGTGTGTGTGTGTATACACACACGAATACAAATTAATACATTGTATCTAAGACAAAAAATGTCAATACATATCCAAAATCTACAATAAATGGTATTAAACTGAATAAATATACTTTCCAATTTTCCCTTCCACAATTACCACACTTCTGTAGTGAGAGAGAGAGAGAGAGAGAGAGAGAGAGAGAGAGAGAGAGAGAGAGAGAGAGAGAGAGAGAGAGAGAGAGAGAGAGAGAATGCAAGCGAATGCAACCTACCCCCAAAATGCAGAGGTCAGCAACGATTTGCAATATTTTTTGCCCTTCCAATGTAATTGGTTTCAACCTGAGCTGTCATAGACAAGCGGGGGCCGGCCGCCTGTGGCCAGTTCTTCTGATAGATCAACTGGTTGGAAGCGTTCAACACGCCCCCTTACCCCCCACCCCCCCCCCCCACCCCACCAGCCTCTCCTTGTTCAATTGGGCTAAACTCATCTGTTTTCAAAATATTTCAATGATAATTTTTTTTTCATTTCGTTTATTTATTTTCTTATGTCCTTTCCTCCATAGGCTATTTTTCCTTGTTGGAGCCGTTGGGTTTGTAGCATCTTGCTTTTCCAACTAGGGTTGTAGCTTGGCTAATAATAATAATAATAATAATAATAATAATAATAATAATAATAATAATAATAATAATAATAATAATAATAATAATAAACAACCTCTGTTTTTAGAGTATATAAATGTTAATTTTTTTCCTCATATAGTATATTTATTTCCTTACGTCCTTTCCTCACTGGGCTATTTTTCCATGTTGGAGCCCTTGGGTTTGTAGCATCTTCCTTTTCCAACTAGGGTTGTAGCTTGGCTAATAATAATAATAATAATAATAATAATAATAATAATAATAATAATAATAATAATAATAATAAACCTCTGTTTTTAGAGTATATAAATGTTAATTTTTTTCTCATATCGTTTATTTATTTCCTTACGTCCTTTCCTCACTGGGCTATTTTTCCATGTTGGAGCCCATGGGCTTGTAGCATCTTGCTTTTCCAACTAGTGTTGTAGCTTGGCTAATAATAATAATAATAATAATAATAATAATAATAATAATAATAATAATAATAAACAACCTCTGTTTTTAGAGTATTTAAATGTTAATTTTTTCTCAAATCGTTTATTTATTTCCTTATGTCCTTTCCTCACTGGGCTATTTTTCCTTGTTGGAACCCTTGGCCTTGTAGCATCTTGCTTTTCCAACTAGGGTTGTAGCTTGGCTAAGTAATAATAATAATAATAATAATAATAATAATAATAATAATAATAATAATAACAATAATAGTAAACCTCTGTTTTTAGAGTATTTAAATGTTAATTTTTTTCTCATATCGTTTATTTATTTCCTTATGTCCTTTCCTCACTGGGCTATTTTTCCATGTTGGAGCCCATGGGCTTGTAGCATCTTGCTTTTCCAACTAGTGCTGTAGCTTGGCTTATAATAATAATAATAATAATAATAATAATAATAATAATAATAATAATAATAATAATAATAATGCAAATTTCAAACCATTCATTAAACTTGGGTCACAGCATACAGTTTAAAGAGTTAACTTAGATCACGTGATTTTGAGGTGAATGCATAAGTCAAATTTATCATTCTATCCCCCCATTGTTTTCATCCTATTTTACCCTACTCTACATGCAAAAAAAAAAAAAAAAAAAAAAAAATGCAAGTAGGTATTTAAGAAGTTCTCTAAAAGAATAGTTCAAGTGGGTATACTGTATAATAAGCTCTAGAAGATATAATTCAAGTAGGTATATTAAAAACCCTCTAAAATATTCTATCCAAGTATTTATTCAAGAGTTCCCCAAAAAAAGGTTCAAGAAGGTATATAGGAAGCTCTGAAAAATTATTAAGTAGTTAAATAAGAAGCTCTCCAAAAAATATTCAAGTAGTTAAATAAGAAGCTGTCAAAAAATGGTTCAAGTAAGTATATAAGAAACTAAAAAATATTTCAAGTAAGTATATAAGAATCTAAAAAAATATTTCAAGTAAGTATTTAAGAAACTAAAATATATTTCAAGTAAGTATATAAGAAACTAAAAAAATATTTCAAGTAAGTATATAAGAAACTAAAAAAATTTCAAGTAAGTATTTAAGAAACTAAAAAAATATTTCAAGTAAGTATATAAGAAACTAAAATATATTTCAAGTAAGTATATAAGAAACTAAAATATATTTCAAGTAAGTATATAAGAAACTAAAAAAATATTTCAAGTAAGTATATAAGAAACTAAAAAAATTTCAAGTAAGTATTTAAGAAACTAAAAAAATATTTCAAGTATATATCAAACTAAAAAACATTTCAAGTATATAAGAAACTAAAAAAATATTTCAAGTATATATCAAACTAAAAAACATTTCAAGTATATAAGAAACTAAAAAAATATTTCAAGTAAGTATATAAGAAACTAAAAAATATTTCAAGTAAGTATATAAGAAACTAAAAAAATATTTCAAGTAAGTATATAAGAAACTAAAATATATTTCAAGTAAGTATTTAAGAAACTAAAATATATTTCAAGTAAGTATATAAGAAACTAAAATATATTTCAAGTAGGTATATAAGAAGCTAAGAAGCTCTCTAAGTCACACAATTGTTCTAACCATCTGTGCAAAGGTCAACTGAATTCATGCAAGTTACTCCACCACCTCCCCTTTGTGCTTAGATGTCAACACAAGGGATGAAGGTTTAATACAAATATTCAAATATCATCCCCTTTTCACAAAGGCCAAATTTTGAAAAGCTTCCTTAACCCCTTCACTATTATTCTTATTCTTATTATTATTATTATTGTTATTATTATTATTATTATCATTATTATTATTATTATTATTATTACTTGCTAAGCTACAACCCTAATTCAAAAAGCAGAATGCTATAAGCCCAGGAGCCCCAACAGGGAAAATAGCCCAGTGGGAAAAGGAAGGATATAAATAAACTACCAGAGAAGTAATTAACAATTAAAATAAAATATTGCAAGAACAGTAACAACATTAAATCTTTCATATATAACTCAAAAAACTTTTAAAAAAATACAAGAGGGCGAGAAAAAAAGATAGAATAACGTGCCTGAGTGTACCCTCAAGCAAGAGAACTCTACTCCAATACAGTAGAAGACCAGGTACAAAGGCTATGGCACTACACACGAATAGAGAACAATGGCTTGATTTTGGATTGTCCTTCTCATAGAAGAGCTGCTTACCATAGTATAGCGAAAGTCTCTCTTCTACCATTGCGATGTAGAAAGTAGCTATTGAACAATTAAATTAATTAACTTAATTCAACTATTGGTAGATATAAAATCATGAAACAGTAATGTCTAACAACTAAAAAAATAAACGACGAAAAATGTTTGTTCCATCAAACAAAAAAATAAAGGATTTAACACTTATTTCTCTTCGTTAGGATGAGCACGTTCAATATGAACTCCCTTTTAGAATAATAATTATGAAAAAGTTTCTGTGTATTTACTTTAAAAAAAAAAAAAACTATAAAATGCAGGTCCCAATGACATAGAAACAAGTACCGGGGATAGGGAAAAAGAGTAAGGGGAGTGGGAGGTAGGCGTGGCTTAGGGGAGAATCCCCGCCCATTGGCACCACATGGCTGGGAAACCACGCCCCTCTCCTTACCATGAAGAGGAAAGGACCTTCCCCCTCCCATTGCACAACGTTCGAGAAAAAGAGTAAGGGGTGTGGGAGGTAGGCGTGGCTTAGGGGAGAAGCCCCGCCCATTGGCACCACATGGCTGGGAAACCACGCCCCTCTCCTTACCATGAAGAGAAAAGGACCTTCCTCCTTCCATTGCACAACGTTAGAGTTGCAACATCAGCCTTCTTAATACTTAGCATGTTTCTCTGAACTCTCGTCTGCTATTCAGTGGGAGATTTTGAGGATATTACTATTATTATTATCATTTGCTAAGCTACAACCCTAGTTGGAAAAGCAGGATGCTATAAGCCCAGGGGCCCCAACAGGAAAAATAGCCCAGTGAGGAAAAGAAAAAAGAAAAAGAAAATATTTTAAGAACAGTAACAACACCAAAATAAATATTTCCTTTATAATCTATAAAAACAAAACAAGAGGAAAAGAAACTAAATAGAACAGTGTGCCCGAGTGTACCCTCAAGCAAGAGAACTTTAACACAAGTCAGTGGAAGGCCGTGGTGCAGAGGTTATGGCACTACCCAAGCCTAGAGAACAATGGTTTGATTTTGGAATGTCCTTCTCCTAGAAGAGCTGCTTAACATAGCTAAAGAGTCTCTTTTACCCTTACTAAGAAGAAAGTAGCCACTGAACAATTACAGTGCAGTGGTTAACCCCTTGGGTGAAGAAGAATTGTTTGGTAATCTCAGTGTTATCAGGTGTATGAGGACAGAGGGGAATGCGGAAAGAATAGGCCAGACTATTCGATATATGTGTAGGCAAAGAGAAAACGAACCGTAACCAGAGAGAATGATCCAATGTAGTACCGTATGGCCAGTCAAAGGACCCCATAACTCTCTAGCGGTAGTATCTCAATGTGTGCCTGGTGCCTTGGCCAACCTCCTACCTTGGGATATCCCAGGCTGCATTTGTCCCTGTTCAGTGGGGTTTAAACCTTTGAGGTATTTTTAATGGTTTCAAGGTAATTCTAAGGTAATTTCGGTTATATTAGTTTAAAATTTAAGGAAATTGGAAAAAGTTTGAAGGTAATCTGAGGTAAAAAGCAGCAGCATTTAAGGTAATGGCCACATGGCACATGCTCGAGTTTAAACCAAGCTGCTCAGATCACAGAGGGCTGCTCTATAATGCAGATAAATGTGTCCAAAAATTAGTTTGTTTAGGTATGACCGTTCACGAAGGTTTTTTTTTTTTTTTTTTTTTTTTTCTTTTTTTTTAAGGTATGACTGTTCACGAAGTTTTTTTTTTTTTTTTTTTTTTTTCCCAGTATGACTATTCACGAAGGTTTTTTTTTTTTTTTTTTTTTTTTTTTAAGGTATGACTGTTCACGAATTTTTTTTTTCTTTTTTCCCATTATGACTGCTCATTTTTTTTCCCAGTATGACTGTTCACGAAGGTTTTTTTTTTTTTTTTTTTTTTTTTTTTTTTTTTTTTTTTTTTTTTTTTTTTTTTTTTTTTTTTTAGTATGACTTCACGAAGGTTCTTTTTTTTATGGCTGAAGTCCAATCGAATTAATTATAATTCTATTAAACTCGAATATACATACAACTTAATACATAAGAAATTATATGAACAGCAAATAAACTATATAGCTTATGAAAATGAGATAGGTTTTTCAGTATAAGTTACTAAATCTTCAATATACTTTTTCAGATTCAAAGACTATAAAACTGAAATATATAATTTAAACAAGCACAATGAAAAAAATATCTATTTATACACAACTTTCAGGTTGTTATATTATGGATGGAGAGACACACAGCTTCACACAGTAAAACTATCTATATTTTTTCCAATCTAAAAAGTAAAGATATAATGTACAGGAAAAAGTAAAATATAAATCAAAATTGAAAGTATTAATCCGATATTGAACAATTGAACAAATACATAAAATAGTTAACTCTTCAATACTCTAATGATTTCATACTTTCAACCTCTCGGTTTATTGGAAAGGCAAGAATAACCACGACTAATTTTGTTCGGTAGATAAGAAAGATAACAATAACCACGACAAACTTTGTTCGGTAGATAAGGATGATAACAATAATCCCGACTAATTTTGTTCGGTAGATAAGAAAGATAACAATAACCACGACAAACTTTGTTCGGTAGATAAGAATATTAACAATAACCACGACAAACTTTGTTCGGTAGATAAGAATATTAACAATAACCACGACAAACTTTGTTCGGTAGATAAGGATGATAACAATAATCCCGGCTAATTTTGTTCGGTAGATAAGAAAGATAACAATAACCACAACAAACTTTGTTCGGTAGATAAGGATGATAACAATAATCCCGACTAATTTTGTTCGGTAGATAAGAAAGATAACAATAACCACGACAAACTGTGTTCGGTAGATAAGAAAGCTAACAATAACCACGACAAACTTTGTTCGGTATATAAGAAAGATAACAATAACCACGACAAACTTTGTTCGGTATATAAGAAAGATAACAATAACCACGACAAACTTTGTTCGGTAGATAAGGATGATAACAATAATCCCGACTAATTTTGTTCGGTAGATAAGAAAGATAACAATAACCACGACAAACTTTGTTTGGTATTTAAGAATATTAACAATAACCACGACAAACTTTGTTCGGTAGATAAGGATGATAACAATAATCCCGACTAATTTTGTTCGGTAGATAAGAAAGATAACAATAACCACGACAAACTGTGTTCGGTAGATAAGAAAGCTAACAATAACCACGACAAACTTTGTTCGGTAGATAAGAAAGCTAACAATAACCACGACAAACTTTGTTCGGTATATAAGAAAGATAACAATAACCACGACAAACTTTGTTCGGTATATAAGAAAGATAACAATAACCACGACAAACTTTGTTCGGTATATAAGAAAGATAACAATAACCACGACAAACTTTGTTCGGTATATAAGAAAGATAACAATAACCACGACAAACTTTGTTCGGTAGATAAGGATGATAACAATAATCCCGACTAATTTTGTTCGGTAGATAAGAAAGATAACAATAGCCACGACAAACTTTGTTTGGTATTTAAGAATATTAACAATAACCACGACAAATTTTGTTCAGTATCTACAGTAGAGCAAAAAGTAGATAAGAAAATCCCGGATTGTCATAAGACACTTCCAAAAATTTGTCTTCAATAAGACAAAAGTAAATAAAGAAACAAAATAGTCAATTCATTTATTTTGCAATAAGACAAAAGGTAAATAAAGAAAAAATGTCAATTAATTTATATTGCAATAAGACGAAAGTAAATAAAAAAAATGTCAATTAATTTATTTTGCAATAAGACAAAAAGAAAATAAAGAAAAAAAAAATAGTCAATTCATTTATTTTGCAATAAGACAAAAGTAAATTAAAAAAAAATGTCAATTAATTTAATTTGCAATAAGACAAAAATAAAAAAAAATGTCAATTAATTTATTTTCCAATAAGACAAAAATAAAAAAAATCAATTAATTTATTTTGCAATTAGACAAAAATAAAAAAAAAGTCAATTTATTTAAAATAAAAAAAAGTTAAAAAATACCATATCAAGAATATTCATTTTGATCCTGATCTCTCTCCTTGGCATTAAATCTATAACGATTTGAGATATTCGAACACGAACCACCAAACAAGAAAAGGTGAACACATTACATCCCTCTAACCTAGATGCCATAAATAATAAATTAATTAAACGTCACCTGCACACCCTACTACATTGTGCAAACACAATTATGATACATTAAGCCCAAATTATTAAATACATAACAAAATGCAACAGTACACCCATTCATTAAATGATATTCAAATTAAATACACTCTATTTTCCCCAAATGTGCTTCCTGCAACCATATCTATTAACCAACAGTCAAAAATATGATGAGATAATTAAATTATGAAGCAACTTGCATACATTGAATATATCTGAAGTTCGCCTATACTGTATTGTGATACCTTATAAATTCTGATTATCGGTTTGGACGTTTTTTTTTTATTCATTTATAATAACAAACAATAAATGATATATAACGTATTCATTCATGTGAGTATGCATACATTATATATATATATATATATATATATATATATATATATATATATATATATATATATATATATATGTGTGTGTGTGTGTGTGTGTGTGTGTGTGTGTGTGTGTGTGTGTGTGCGCATGCATACATATTTTATATATATATATATATATATATATATATATATATATATATATATATATATATATATGTATATATGTATATATATATATATATATATATATATATATATATATATATATATATATATATATATATATATATATATATATATATATATATATATATATATACACATGCAGAAAAACCACAGGAAAAATTAAAAAGAAGTATCACGAAACTAGTGAGGAATTAATCGTATATTTCGTATTTTAATTTTCCCTTTGGTTCTTCTGCATCTGAGCATCACGTTTTCCTGTGATTTTTACGCATACACACACACACACACACACACACACATATATATATATATATATATATATATATATATATATATCCATCATCCTCATCAGCAGTTGCTAGTCCACTGCAGAACAAAGGCCCTAGACTTGTCCTTACACTCGCATCTGTTCATGATCTTCCTATACCAGTATATACCCACAAATTTCCTTAGTCAATCCACCGTCTCCCCATCCTTCTACTGCTTCTTTCGCAATCTCTAACCCCATCCTTCTACTGCTTCTTTCGCAATCTCTAACCCCATCCTTCTACTGCTTCTTTCACAATCTCTAACCCCATCCTTCTACTGCTTCTTTCGCAATCTCTAACCCCATCCTTCTACTGCTTCTTTCGCAATCTCTAACCCCATCCTTCTACTGCTTCTTTCGCAATCTCTAACCCCATCCTTCTACTGCTTCTTTCGCAATCTCTAACCCCATCCTTCTACTGCTTCTTTCGCAATCTCTAATCCCATCCTTCTACTGCTTCTTTCGCAATCTCTAACCCCATCCTTCTACTGCTTCTTTCGCAATCTCTAACCCCTTCCTTCTACTGCTTCTTTCGCAATCTCTAGGGACCCATTCTGTGATTCTTAATGTCCATCTATTATCTGTCATTCTCATTATATGTCCTGCTCATGTCTATTTATTTTTCTCACATATTGTTATAATATCCTGACTTTAGTTTGCCCTCATATAGAGTACAAGTTAATATCTTTTGGCATATATATGTATAAGTATATGTAAATGTGTATATTGTATATATATATATATATATATATATATATATATATATATATATATATATATATATATATATATATATATATATATGTGTGTGTGTGTGTGTGTGTGTGTATATATGTATATATTTATATATATTTATATGTACGTATATACAAACATATATGTATATGTACACATATATATATATATATATATATATATATATATATATATATATATATATATTTATATATATACATATATATACATATGCATAAATATATATATATATATATATATATATATATATATATATATATATATATATATATATATATATATATATATATATACACATAAATATGTATATATGTGTGTGTCATATCACTAGTATCACCATTGTTATCATCATTAATAACATCCTCTCCATGTACTGGTACTCTCAGTAGCAGTTACAAATACAAAAAAAAATAAGAAAAAAAGCAGAAAGTTTTTATCTTATCTTAATCCAACTCATTTACGGCTTAAAACGACCCCCCATCAATG
>NC_090753.1:71023703-71033703 GCF_036898095.1 Palaemon carinicauda
GGGCTATATTTCCTGTTGAAGCCCTCTGGTTTATCGCATTCTGCTTTTCCAACTAGAGTTGTAGCTTAGCAAGTAATAATAATAATAATAATAATAATATATATATATATAGAGAGAGAGAGAGAGAGAGAGAGAGAGAGAGAGAGAGAGAGAGAGAGAGAGAGAGAGAGAGAGAGGGAGAGAGATAAGTAGTCATAAAAATGTACCTAATAATCATTTGAAATAAAATAATATAGAAAAATAATGTGAATGCAATAATTAACTTTTTTCTTCTTTTTATTACAAAAGAACCAATATGCAATTCTTGAGAAAAGTGAAGATATCATTAATCTTCTCCGACCAATCCCATTGAAACATAAAGGCAAATCATTTCACCAGAGACAATTAGGCCTATAATAATAGTAACATAAAGAATACAGAAACATAGTTGAGAAATATCTAACACTTGTTTCTCCAACTTGGAAGGCTTTACGGGTCCATGACACCTGAAACACTGAATAAATATGAAAAACTGGGAACAAGAATGCCTATAATTATAGTTAAAAAAAAAAAATAAAATACAGTACAATACATGACTGTAAATTGAGAACTGACATTTTGTTTTACCAACTCGGGAGGCTTTTGCTATTCCATAATACCTGAATCACATATAAATAAACTGCCGTAAAGTTCACAGTTTCGTGCAATATTCAGATTGCCCTAAAATTAAAAGTGTGTATTCATGTTTTCCATTTTGAAATTCCCTGAAACCGGTATGGCTTCCCCACTGTGTTATCATGATTCCTACATTTGAATATGTGACTACCACAGAGTTCCTATAAATAACCTGTTAGCAATAACAATGGCCTTTTGATGCAACAATCTAAGTAGGGTTGTTCCCATCATAACTTGGATGGATGACCAGCAATGAAAATAAGAATTAAGGTTGTGCCCATCATAACTTGTATGGATGACCAGCAATGAAAGTAGGAATTAAGGTTGTTCTCATCATAACTTGGATGACCAGCAATGAAAATAAGAATTAAGGTTGTACCCATCATAACTTGGATGGATGACCAGCAATGAAAATAAGAATTAATGTTGTTCTCATCATAACTTAGATGGATGACCAGCAATGAAAATAAGAATTAATGTTGTTCCCATCATAACTTGGATGGATAACCAGCAATGAAAATAAGAATTAATGTTGTTCTCATCATAACTTGGATGGATGACCAGCAATGAAAATAAGAATTATGGTTGTTCCCATCATAACTTGGATGGATGACCAGCAATGAAAATAGGAATTAATGTTGTTCCCATCATAACTTGGATGGATGACCAGCAATGAAAATAAGAATTATGGTTGTTCCCATCATAACTTGGATGGATGACCAGCAATGAAAATAGGAATTAATGTTGTTCCCATCATAACTTGGATGGATGACCAGCAATGAAAATAAGAATTAAGGTTGTTCAAGGAAAACAAGAATTAAGGTTGTTCCCATCATAACTTGGATGGATGACCAGCAATGAAAAGAATTAAGGTTGTTCCCATCATAACTTGGATGGATGACCAGCAATGAAAATAGGAATTAAGGTTGTGCCCATCATAACTTGGATGGATGACCAGCAATGAAAATAGGAATTAATGTTGTGCCCATCATAACTTGGATGGATGACCAGCAATGAAAATAGGAATTAATGTTGTTCTCATCATAACTTGGATGGATGAACAGCAATGAAAATAGGAATTAATGTTTTTCTCATCATAACTTGGATGGATGACCAGCAATGAAAATAAGAATTAAGGTTGTTCCCATTAAAACTTGGATGGATGACCAGCAATGAAAATAAGAATTAAGGTTGTTCCCATCATAACTTGGATGGATGACCAGCAATGAAAATAAGAATTAATGTTGTTCTCATCATAACTTGGATGGATGACCAGCAATGAAAATAAGAATTAAGGTTGTACCCATCATAACTTGGATGGATGAGCAGCAATGAAAATAAGAATTAAGGTTGTGCCCATCATAACTTGGATGGATGACCAGCAATGAAAATAAGAATTAATGTTGTTCCCATCATAACTTGGATGGATGACCAGCAATGAAAATAAGAATTAATGTTGTTCTCATCATAACTTAGATGGAGGACCAGCAATGAAAATAAGAATTAAGGTTGTACCCATCATAACTAGGCTGGATGACCAGCAATGAAATAAGAATTAAGGTTGTTCCCATCATAACTAGGCTGGATGACCAGCAATGAAAATAAGAATTAAGGTTGTTCCCATCATAACTAGGATGGATGACCAGCAATGAAAATAGGAATTAAGGTTGTTCCCATCATAACTTAGATGGATGACCAGCAATGAAAATAAGAATTAAGGTTGTGCCCATCATAACTAGGATGGATGACCAGCAATGAAAATAGGAATTAAGGTTGTTCCCATCATAACTAGGATGGATGAGCAGCAATGAAAATAAGAATTAAGGTTGTGCCCATCATAACTTGGATGGATGACTTGCAATGAAAATAAGAATTAAGGTTGTGCCCATCATAACTTGGATGGATGACCAGCAATGAAAATAGGAATTAAGGTTGTGCCCATCATAACTTGGATGGATGACCAGCAATGAAAATAAGAATTAAGGTTGTGCCCATCATAACTTGGATGGATGACCAGCAATGAAAATAAGAATTAATGTTGTCCCCATCATAACTTGGATGGATGACCAGCAATGAAAATAAGAATTAAGGTTGTGCCCATCATAACTTAGATGGATGACAAGCAATGAAAATAAGAATTAAGGTTGTTCCCATCATAACTTGGATGGATGACCAGCAATAAAAATAAGATTCCAGGTGTTTATCAAAACTTCAAAGAGAGTAGAGTCTTCTATATGCTCTTATAAGCTATTCAAGCGAGAATGTGGATGGCTTTCACGAAAAGTATATTAAGTAATGAAGTATATTCATACATAATGACAAAGATATGATATACCCATAGCAATGAAAATCACTAATCAAAAATCAAACATTGTATATCACAAATCTTAATTAAGAATTGACAGTGACTTGAAAAGCTTTTAACGATTCCCAGGAGCTTTTAGATCCAAGTAATCAAAAAACCTCAATTAAAAAAATCCTTATTCAATAAACAATATTCCCTTAATGTTTCAAGGCAACTTATAGAAAACATTTTATATAACAAAGCGTCTTTTCTCGTGTACAAAGCAGACAACATGATGAATGAAACAGCCAACCTAATGAACGCACCTGACAACTTGATGAACGATACTGGCCGACTAATGAGGAAAGTGACGAACCTAACGAAACGAACACTACCTACAAAACGAACGCTAAGGTAACCTACAAAACGAACGCTAAGGTAACCTACATTACGAATGCTAAGATAACCTACAATACGAACCATAGGGTAACCTACAAAACGAATGCTAAGGTAACCTACAAAACGAATGCTAAGGTAACCTACAAAACGAATGCTAAGGTAACCTACAAAATGAATTCTAAAGTAACCTACTAAACAGACCCTAAGGCAACTTACAAAACGAACGCTAAGGTAACCTACATTACGAATGCTAAGATAACCTACAATACGAACCATAGGGTAACCTACAAAACAAATGCTAAGGTAACCTACAAAACGAATTCTAAAGTAACCTACTAAACAGACCCTAAGGCAACTTACAAAACGAACGCTAAGGTAACCTACATTACGAATGCTAAGATAACCTACAATACGAACCATAGGGTAACCTACAAAACGAATGCTAGGGTAACCTACAATACGAACCATAGGGTAACCTACAAAACAAACGCTAAGGTAACCTACAAAACGAACGCTAAGGTAACCTACATTACGAATGCTAAGATAACCTACAATACGAACCATAGGGTAACCTACAAAACGAATGCTAGGGTAACCTACAATACGAACCATAGGGTAACCTACAAAACGAATGCTAGGGTAACCTACAAAACGAATGCTAGGGTAACCTACAATACGAACCATAGGGTAACCTACAAAACGAACGCTAAGGTAACCTACAAAACGAACGCTAAGGTAACCTACATTACGAATGCTAAGATAACCTACAATACGAACCATAGGGTAACCTACAAAACGAATGCTAGGGTAACCTACAATACGAACCATAGGGTAACCTACAAAACGAATGCTAGGGTAACCTACAAAACGAATGCTAGGGTAACCTACAATACGAACCATACGGTAACCTACAAAACGAACCCTACGGCAACCTACAAAACAAATTCTTGGGTAACATAATAAACGAACACTACGGCAACCTACAAAACGAATGATAAGGTAACCTACAAAATGAACGCTACAGTAGCCTACAAAATGAATCCTAAGGCAACCTACAAAACTAATTCTAAGGTAATCTAATAAACGAACACTAAGTCAACCTACAAAACGAACGTTAAGGCAACTTACAAAATTAACTCTGAGGCAACCTACAAAGCGAACACTTATGGCTACCTACAATACAAATGCCAAGGCAACCTACAAAACTAACACTATGGCAACCTACAAAACAAAAGCTGCGGCAATCTACAAAATGAACTCTATGGTAACCTACAAAACGAAAGCTACAGCAACTTACAAAATGAACGCCAAAGCAACCCAAAACGAACACTATGGCAACCTACAAAATGAACACTGAGGCAACCTACAAAATGAACTCTGAAGTAACCTACAAAATGAACGCTACGGCAACCTACAAAACGAATGCTAAGGCAACCTACAAAACAAACGGATAGGCAACTTATAAAACGAACGCCAAGGTAACTTATAAAACGAATGCTAAGACAACCTATAAAACAAACGAATAAGCAACCTACAAAACGAACAAAACGGTAACCTACAAAACGAACAATATGGTAACCTACAAAACGAACAATACGGTAACCTATAAAACGAATGCTAAGACAACCTACAAAACAAACGGATAGGCAACCTACAAAACGAACAATACGGTAACCTACAAAACGAACAATACGGTAACCTACAAAACAAACGCCAAGGCAACCTATAAAACGAATGCTAAGACAACCTACAAAACAAACGGATAGGCAACCTACAAAACGAACAATACGGTAACCTACAAAACGAACAATACGGTAACCTACAAATCAGACGACAAGACAACCTACCAAGCGAATTTTAAGGCGACCTACAAAAAGAACAATACGGTAACCTACAAAACGAGGGCCAAGGCAATCTACAAAATGAACACTATGGCAAGCTACACAATAAATTACAGCAACCCAAAAAACATGAACGCTACGGCAACCTGAAAATCTTAGTCATGGCAGAAGTTTCTCCATTAAAAATAATTCTAAATAATGTTTACGGCTCAGAATTTTGAAGTTACAAGTAAAAGTAACAAAACTATTACCTACGATATATACAATATATATATATATATATATATATATATATATATATATATATATATATATATATATGAATATATATATCTATATATTTTTTTCATATATATAGTGTATATGTTTATATATATATATATATATATATATATATATATATATATATATATATATATACATACATACATATATACATACATATATATATACATACACATATATATATATATATATATATATATATATATATATATATGTGTATATATATACACACATATATTATATATAAATATATATATATCTATATATTTTTTTCATAAATATAGTGTATATGTTTATATATATATATATATATATATATATATATATATATATATATATATATATATATATATATATATATATATGTATATATATATATACATATATATATATATATATATATATATATATATATATATATATATATATATATATATATATATATATATATATATATGAATGTGTGTGCGAGCGCTGATACTCATAATGAATGAGTATAAGAAGAAAGTATATTTCTTGTGAAGGACTAAGCAATATTTAGAGCTTTCTCCATCATCTGTGGACTTTGTCAATCATGGAGGAAAGTATAATGCACAAAAGGACACATACTTTCATACTCCTCTTTTAACCCTAAGCAACCTTATCAGCATAGCAATTGCGAAAAATTACATATTTACATATTCAAATATTACATATTTACGCCACATATAATTCACACATGTAAGTATATAAAAAAAAAAATTGCCTTTTCAAAACACGATTCTTAACCCAGACGAATGAAACTAGCCAAACAAGCAAAGAGGCACCGAAATGTTCAGGGTTACCAGGTTGGCATTTTTCGGGCCAAAAAAAAATCCAATTTTGGCCTATTTCCGTGCTAGATACCTAAACTTCCCCTTTTTAAAAATTGGTTATTATTATTATTATTAATATTATTATTATCATTATTAATTTCTAAGCTACAACCCTAGTTGGAAAAGCAGGATGCTATAAGCCCAGGGGCCCCAACAGGGAAAATAGCTCTGTGAGGAAAGGAAACAAGGAAAAATAAAATGTTTCAAGGAGAGAAACAACATTAAAATAAACATCTATAAAAACTATAAACAATTCAACAAAACAAGAGGCAGAGAAATTAGATAGATAGAATAGTGTGCTCGAATGTATCCTCAAGCAAGAGAACTCTACCACAAGACAGTGGAACACCATGGTACAGAGGCTATGGCACCATCCAAGACTAGAGAACAATGGTTTGATTTTGGAATGTCCTTCTCCTAGAATGCTATAATTTCGACCATTTTCTGCTATTAGCTTGGCCACTTAAAGCTGTAAGTTGATCAGACGTCTGTCTTTTCTCATTTGGAAAACCCAGCAAAGAAACTAGCCAAACAAGCAAATAGGCACCGAAATTATCAGAGTTGCCAGGTTGGCATTTTACGGACCCCCCTCCCCCAAAAAAAAAAGAAAAAAAAAATCCAAATTTAGCCTTTCTCCATTATTATTATTAATATTATTACTATCCAAGCTACAACCCTAGTTGGAAAAGCAAGATGCTATAAGCCCAGGGGCTCCAACAGGGAAAAATAGCACAGTGAGGAAAGGAAATAAGGAAATAAATAAATGAAGAGAACAAATTAACAATAAATCCTTCTAAAATAAGAAACAACGTCAAAACAGACATGTCATATAATAAACTATCAACAACATCAAAAACAAATATGTCATAAATAAACTATAAAAAGACTCATGTCCGCCTGGTCAACAAAATAGCATTTGCTCCAACTTTGAACTTTTGAAGTTCTACTGATTCAACCACCCGATTAGGAAGATCATTCCACAACTTGGTAACAGCTGGAATAAAACTTCTAGAATACTGCGTAGTATTGAGCCTCGTGCTAGATACATAAACTTGGCCTTTTTAAAAAGTGGTTATCCTTAAATGCTATATTTTTGGTCTTTTCCTACTATTAGCTTGGCCTCTTAAAGCTCTAGTTGATCAGACGTCTGTCCTTTCTCATTTGGAAAACCCTGGCAACCCCTGCTCCGAATCTGGCCGTAAAAAGGCGTGGCGATAAATAGCCATTTATGCAAACGAGGCATTTGTCTTGATGGCTGAATTTAGGCAAGAGCTGTAAACCTGAAGCAATATACCTCCGTCATTATGGATTGAATGAGCACAAATGCCTGGATGAACATTAGGAGATTTACTATAGCATCGTTATTTTTATGAATACGATTATGATTATTATGATTATTATTATTATGATTATGATTATTATTATTATTATTATTATTATTATTATTATTATTATTATTATTATTATGATTATTATTATAATTATTATTATTATTATTATTATTATTATAGAAGTAATACAATTAAGCCTAAAAGTATAATATTAATAATAATAATATTAATAATAATAATAATAATAATAAATATTATAATTATTATTATTATTATTATCATTATTATCATTATCATTATCATTATTATTATTACTATTATATCATTACCATGGTATAAGTGTGATGTGGTAAGGTCCAGCAGCATAATAATAATAACAATAAGTAATTATCATTATTGTATCTTATATGTATAACAAACTTCAGACTTGGATCCAATAAATAATAATAATAATAATAATAATAATAATAATAATAATAATAATAATAATAATAATAATAATAATAATAATGACCTTGGTATCTAAAATACTTGTCAAACTAATTTTGATTCCTTTTTATATCTCTGACTCTTTGAAACCAGGCAATTCATTCACTACAAACACAATAATCGAATTATGTCCAAAGGGAGAACGCATATATAAAACAATTTTCGTAAATACAACCATACAGAAAATAGATCTCATTATAAATGAAAATCATTAAAGAATTGCAAAAGAAATATTTACCTTTGCAACTTAAGGAAATCCTTCTTCTTGGCAAGACACCTTTATCCTCCATAACTGAAAAGAAAAAGAAACAATAATCATTATCCAGTGACATTAATTATTTAATTAATTAATTGCACATCATTATTATCTAATTTTCATAAATGCCCCATTCAAATAATTTACTTTTTTAAGAGAGAACAAATTGTGAGTTAATCACTGCAACCGAGAATTGAGCATATATGAGGCAATTTATTGCGCGCTCTCTCTCTCTCTCTCTCTCTCTCTCTCTCTCTCTCTCTCTCTCTCTCTCTCTCTCTCTCTCTCTCTCTCTCTCTCTCTCTCTCACACACACACACAACCACACATACCTTAAATGCATTTCTTTAATAATTATAAAAAAGTGAGGAATTATGGCCATGATAAATGGTTTGTACTTCAAAAAAAAAAAAAAAAAAAAAAAAAAAAAAAAACTAATAAAAATCAACAGCTAATCACATAATTGTGGACAATTTGTATAACATATCTTACAAATATCATAAAATAAAAACCCATCAATTATTCAGTATAGAGAGTCATTAGCCATGATGAATGCATTGCAATGAAAAGACATTAAACTGCAATTGCATACCAAGAAGAGTTATGACAAAATAGACCTACCCAGATCAAACAGATAGATATCAAAATTGAGGGAAATTTGTCCGTTCAGATTCCAGTCATCATTTTTGTATGTACCTGAACACGACCACATTCAAACATATCATGTGGAAAAAACATTAAAAAGATGTAATTTTTTTTTTGTGTGTACCTGAACACGACCACATTCAAACATATCATGTGGGAAAAAAACATTAAAAAGATGTAATTTTTTTGTGTGTGTACCTGAACACGACCACATTCAAACATATCATGTGGAAAACACATTAAAAAGCTTTAATTCTTCATAATTTTTTTTTTGTGTGTACCTGAACACGACCACACTCAAACATATGTGGAAAACACATTAAAAAGCTTTAATTCTTCATAATTTTTTTTTTTGTATGTACCTGAACACGACCACACTCAAACATATGTGGAAAACACATTAAAAAGCTTTAATTCTTCATAATTTTTTTTGTATGTGCCTGAACACGACCACACTCAAACATATGTGGAAAACACATTAAAAAGCTTTAATTCTTCATTATTTTTTTTTTGTATGTGCCTGAACACGACCACACTCAAACATATGTGGAAAACACATTAAAAAGCTTTAATTCTTCATATTTTTTTTTTGTATGTGCCTGAACACGACCACACTCAAACATATGTGGAAAACACATTAAAAAGCTTTAATTCTTCATTATTTTTTTTTGTATGTACCTGAACACAACACTCAGACAAACAATATTATTAGAAAAAATATAAAAAATCTTTAATTTTTTTTTCATATTATTAAACAAATATTAAAAATCTGTAACTCCTTTTTTTTTTTTAAGTATGTACCTGAACATGACCTCACTCAAGTAAACCACATCATGAAATAGAAATTTAAAAAGCTGTATTTCTTCATAATTTTTTTTATGTACCTGAACACGATCACACTTAAACATATGTTAAAAAAACCTTAAAAAGCTGTAACTCTTCATATTTTTTTTCATTTTGTA